>NC_041225.1:77779981-77792481 GCF_002837175.3 Physeter macrocephalus
CGCGGCATGTGGGATCTTCCCGGACCGGGGCACGAACCCGTGTCCCCTGCATCGGCAGGCGGACTCTCAACCACTGCGCCACCAGGGAAGCCCACCATCTTTTTTTAGATGTAGGCCATGAGCAAATTTACAGCATTTTACCTTGATCAAAGGATGGATTCTATACATTAGACGGTTTGGAGTTTCTGCTTTCTCACACTTTTCTTTGTTGCTGTCTTACAGTATTTTGCATTTGCCCAAGGTGGTGTGTTTCCTTAGTTCAACAGGGTCTAATTCATGATTCTTTCTTGGCATAGTGGCTGTAGAAGTTAGGTCAGGGACAAAAACCAGAAAGACTTTTATTCATCTGAGAGAAGGAAACTATACTGTGAAGTCCTATTCCTCATCACTCCTTGAAAACCAGGTAGAGGCTCTAGCAAATTTGGAGGTGATAAGTGTTCATATTCCTCTTCTCTTATTGTTGTCCCCAAGTCATTTAATTATTAATGTCACTTAACTGATGTAGCTCTTGGCAAGTGGTGAGACTGGCCGCTGGAGATGAGTTTGAGAGAATGAGACTGTGCTGTCTTTTCTCTCTTAGTTTGTCTCTTATCCTGTTCTTTTTATCACCTGCAGTCCTTTAGATTTCTGAGAGAAGTCTTCACTTGTACGAGCTCTCAATGGCTATTCAGGTGTTTGCGGAAACTACTTGAAAGTTAACACGTTGTGGTATCATACTTAGGTGGCAGAGCTCGATTCTGATAGGAGCTCCCTTACATGATGAGAACCATTATGAGCATGTATATTTTCTGTGTATATCTATGTATCTTCTACATATATGAACATATTTTATCTGTTTTTATATATCTTCTATATAAGTCTGAGTTATGGCATTCAAAAAGTATTTAAACTACTGTAAACTTGTCCCCAAAAGGCATAAATATATTGGTTTCTGGTTTTTCTATCATGTAAGAGTTCCTTTTTCTTATTTTTAAATATAGTTTTAATTATAATTTATTTTTAAAATAGGTAATACAATCACATGGTTCAAAATTCTAGAGGTACATAAAGGTGTTTATATCCCTGAAAGTAACCCCTCATTTTCACCATTATTCCACAACTCTTTGCAAACCTTGTGACCTCAGGATTTGAAAAGTGAAAAACTGGCTCTTCCCAGTGCTTAAGTGAGTGACGCTGGCCTGTTAGATAAAATATGAACTCCTTAATCTGATGTTCCAGGCCCTCTGTAACTGATCCCAAGTTAGTTTTCCAGTTGGATGTTAGAATGCTACATGCACTGTAAGTATTAACTTGAGTTTATGAAGGCCAAATTACATTAATAAGTACTCATCCAGATCCACTTCTTTGGGTGGCCTAAGCAAGCATTTCTCTGTTGCTCTAATGGAGTGAGCTAAAGGAACATCCACCTTGATGTAAAAAACCTACTTTTGAAATACATTTAAAAAATAATAGTTGAAAACAAGCTTGGTGTGTTTTAGGAGTATCTGGAAGGCTGGTGTGTCTGCATACAGTAGAACAAGCTAAAGTAATAGCAGGTAAGTTTGAGAGGTAGGTAGGGGTTAGATCACATATGGTCTTGAGATCATGGTAAGGCTTTTGGATTTTAAATGTGATAGGAAGCCGTGGTAGAGGTTTGAGTAGGGAAGTAATATAATTTACATTTTAAAAAGATTATTCTGGATACTTTGTGGAATATGAACTGTCCTGAGTAAAAATGAAAGCTAGGATGCTATTGCAGTAGTCCAAGTAGCAAAGCAGTGTAGTGGTGGAGGTGGTGAGAAATAACTGGATGTATGTAGGTAACACACACACAGGCTCCTACTACACTTTATTGAGGTATAACTTACACTTTTACATACAATAAAATGCATCCATTTTAAGTGTATAATGCAATAAGTTTTGACAAATGTATAAACCCATGTAACTAGAAATAAATTTTTTGAAGATATAGTTGACAGGACTTATTGATGGATTAGATATGATGTAAAGTGAGAGATGGATCAATAATGACTGCAGGGTTTTGGCCTGAGCAACCAGGTAAATGTAATACTAATTACAGTGATGGGAAACACCCGGGAGGAAAAGGTTTGGCGTGAAGGAGAAATCAAGAATTGGCTTTGCTTTCTTTAAGAAAAGAAGACATCCAGCTGGAGGTCTTAATTAAGCAGTTAATTTTAAGAGTCTCGAGCTCAGGGGAAAGAAGAGGCTAGAGTCTTGCAGTGTATAGATAGAATTTATAACTATAGGGCTATAGGAAATTTTCTGTGGTGTCATAGAGATTAAGAGGACTGAGGATTGAGCTTTGGGACACTTCAACATATAGAGGTGGGGAGGAAGAGGAAGAGCCAGCAAAGGAGACTGAAAACAATCAGTAGCGAGGTAGGAGGAAAATTAGGAGTGTGTGCTTTTCAAGGAAGCAAGTGCAAAATGTATCAGGAAAGGAGTGTTTAGCTGTGTCAAGTACTTTTGAGAGGTTGAGCAAGATGACCACTAGATTTGGCAAGTTAGAAAGAGTTGGTGACATTGAGGAATGGTTTCGGTGGAATGGTGGGGATGAAATCATAATTAGATTGGGTTAGAGGAAAGGAAGTGGATACAGTCAGTATAGGTAATTATCTTAGAAAATTTTGCTACAAACTGGAGAATTAGGTAGTAGGTGAAGAGGGACAAGAGGTAAGGTATAGCTTTTGAATGGAAGATATTGCAGCACGTTTTAACGCTGACGGAAATGGTTGGTAAAGAAAGAAAAACCGAAGATGCGCTGGGAGAGGAAGTAACTTCAGGAGAAAGGTCCTTGAATGAGAGAAAGGGAACGGGATCCAGCACATAAATGGAAAGCTTGAACTTAAATAGAGGCAGGGACAATTCATTGTTACAAGGAGGGAAGCAGAGTACATGGGTAGGGAAGCATTTAGGTTGGTAGAATTGGTGGGGGAGGATGTGGACATTCTCTTCTGTTGGCTTCTGTTTTCTCAGGGAAATAATAGAAGTCATCATCCAAGAGGGAGGTGACAGAAAGTTATTGAAGGATTGACAAGAGAGGAAGTATGAAATCATCAAAATGAGAATGAATTGAGTAGGGAAATGTAGAAGGATTGTTAGGTAGTGCTGAGGACCTTCTTGACATTGTGGTCACTTTAATTATAAAGTGAATGCACCCAGCATGTTTGCATATTTTAATTCAGCTATGTTATGTTCAGTGCTTGGGTGCAGGCGTGGAATAGGCAGAGTTGGATTTAACCAGGGATGGGTTTATGTCAGGAATGTGTAAGTGAGGAGAAGAAGGGCAAGGAAATTGGGAGTGAGTGCATGGGAGTGGTTTTAGTGATGAACTATGGAGTATAGGATAGAAAAGGAGGAAAATAAGGACATGAAAGTTAGGATGGTCAATGGAAGAGTGAAGAGGATAAAGATTTTGAGATCTTAAAGAGATTAAATAGTTGTTGGGATTGGGATACCAGAGTGAATGAGCTAGAAAATTGGGAGGTAAGAGTCAGAATGAGATGTTTGATTTTGGAGGATGTGGTTAACAGTTATGACAAGATATAGGTGGTGGTCTCCTTTGCTTATTAGTTAAAAAAAAATAAGCACACATCTTCAATTTATTTTTTTCAATATATTTTAAATTAATATGCTTTATATGTTAAATATGGGTATACCTTAATTTCTCTTTTTTTTTAATAAATAAATTTAAGTAGAATTTTCCCCTATATTTAAATTGGTCATCTTTTGTACCTCCGGGGTCTCTCATTTCTCTTTAGACTGTAGCTGTTAGGGTATGACCATGGTGGTTGGTGGTTGAGATGAAATGGAGGAAAAGATTTTTGGAAGTGAAGAGGGCAATCAGGGAATTTAGAGGCTATGGGACAGTTATCTATGTGGCTCTTGGAATTGCTGAGAATAATTGGAGGAGAAATGGTTAAGACAGGGAGTCAGGTGCTGAAATCTTAATGAATGAGAGGAGAGGTGGGGCAAAAAGTTTTACTTTGCAAAACTTTCTGTTACAAGTTATGTGAATGTTAAACACCTTATTCTTTGAAACAAAATAGCACAGTCTTCTTTTCCACAAGATGAATTGTCAGAGGTAGATGTAATTTTAGTAGAGAATAAATTGAGTTGTTATACTTTGTTAGTTATTTTATTTTAGTGTTTCTTGGACTGAATTTTTTTTTAAACTTGAATTGTTATGTAGAGTATTTTATCTATATTTAAAATGTTTAGTCTATGTGAAGTTCAGTTGTACAAAATTCAATTGTGATGGGTTAAGGAAAATAGTGGAGCATCTTTATGCCATAAAGACATAATTGGATATTGCAGTGCTTACATCACAGTTGCCTCGACACCAGGCTCAGTATGCCTGTAGATCATTGACAACTTTGGCCTGATCCAAGCGGCCTCTTTTGTAAATAAAATTTTATTGGAATACAGCCATGTCCATTGGTTTACATATTGTCTATGGCTGCTGTCATACTACATGGCATCTTACCCATGCTAAATGAGTAGTTGTTACATAGACTGGATGGCTGCAGTTTGAACTATTTATTATCTGGTCCTTTAAGAAAAAGTTAACCTCTGCTCTAAATCATTGAAGTTACTTACAGCTAGTGTTTGTGGAATCTAGAGTCTAGTACTAATCTAGTACTTAATCTGTTAGTACCTCATCTGTAAAATGGTGACGGTAATAACAGTGCTTCCAGCATAGAGTTGTTTTTCTTTTTTCTTTTTTTAATTATAAAGTGTTCATCTAATCTATTATTCTGTTGCTATGGTTTTTAAAAAATTAATTTATTTATTTTATATTTATTTTTGGCTGCGTTGGGTCTTCGTTTCTGTGTGAGGGCTTTCTCCAGTTGAGGTGAGCGGGGGCCACTCTTCATCGCGGTGCGCGGGCCTCTCACTGTGGCGGCTTCTCCCGTTGCGGAGCACAGGCTCCAGACGCGCAGGCTCAGTAGTTGTGGCTCACGGGCCTAGCCGCTCTGCGGCATGTGGGATCTTCCCGGACCGGGGCACGCACCCGTGTCCCCTGCATTGGCAGGTGGATTCTTAACCACTGCGCCACCAGGGAAGCCCCATAGAGTTGTTTTGATGATTAAATGAGATAATACATGTAAAGTGGTTAGAACAGTGCCTGACATATAGTAAGCACTCAGTAAATATTGCCCATTGTCTTTATCTGATTATTTAAGCATTACATGGTGAAAAGAACTATCTAGAGAAAAGGAGTAGAGTAACTGAGAAGAAGACTGAAAATATAACCTGAACATTTAAGAGTGTTTGAGAAAGACGAACTAGTGCAGAAGGCTGGAGTGACCCGAGAGGTGGAAGTAAACCAAGGAGCCTGATAGCAGAAGTGCTGTGCTGAAATGAACTAAGTTTTGACAGTACTTTGGCTTTTGGGGAAAGGAACTACATCTTTTTGCTTCTGGAGCAAAATGGGTTCATATGGTTTTATAACTTTATTTCTTTTTTAATAATCACTTTAAGTAAGTGATTTTCAGCTAAAGAATATGGATAAGGAAACTAACTTAGTTCCTCCAAAGTAGAATTAACTTGCCAGCATTCGTGTGTGTGTGTGTGTGTGTGTGTGTGTGTGTGTGTGTGTGTGTGTCCGTGTCCCCTGTGGTGACTATTTATGATGTTTAGGATATTTTTTTTAATGACAATTTTCCTTCAAATTTCTTTTCCCTATCATGACTTTTATAATGACTCCATGGAATAAATTGTGTCTTTTGGTAGTATATTTTAAAAATGAATTGTAAGGGATTATGCGAAGATGTTCTACTCTTATGACAGTTTAGTTTCATATTAGTTTTGTAATTAGATGCTCAGGGAACTTAAAATTAGGCATTTGTAGAAATGTGCTATTGATGCATCAGTGTGTTTGTTCTAATTTTGTGGAACATGTCAACAGAAGAGTCACTGAAGTAGTTCACTACATAACATAAAAATAGTCTAGTGTGCTAAAGGAAAAATTGTACAAGCATTTTTAACTGAGTGTTCAATAGGGATGTTCATATTCTGCATATTTTTTAAAAGGAGTGGAACTGAGTTTGTGAAATTGGGACAGTAAAATTATTTCAGAATGCCATATATGTGTGTCTTATTTTTCACTCTTACAGTGATTTTTTTAGGCCGTTTTGCTAATAGACACCTAAAGAATTTCTTTGGTAAGTTTGATCTATTAAAAATTTCCTGATGTTATTAATCCCAGTGTTGTTATTATTGAAATACTTCTTTAAAAAAAAGCCACTTCTAAAAATTGACTTTATTACTGCATTAACAATTAAAAAAAAAAGAATGACTTTAATGCAAAGAATTTATCACTTTAAAAGTTGATACTCTGCCTATGTCCAAAAGAGTTTGTCAGCTTGAGAATTTAAAATAACACTATGTTGACTAATTTAGGGATATAAATAGAACAGAGATAGTCTTAGAGGAGCAGAGAGTACATGTTACTAGGCACTTAAGAGGAGTTACTGCTGGACACTGGAGTTGGTTTTGAGTTTACTGTCAGCTGTGGCAAAAAGGGAAGCACATTGGCTCACCGAGTATTCCTTCTGGCTAGAGAATATATTCAAACTCATTTGCAGAGACTTTTCTTAGAACTTAATTAAAGCAGGATTTTTATTATGAAAAAAATGTATGACATTGGATAAAGTCTCCAACTACAAAAGACTCAGACTTTTAAATAGGATAATGTTTATACTGACCCTTTATAACAACCCTTTATGAGAGAATATGGCTGAGGGGCCTAGTTTTCTGATCATCTAATTTAAATCAAGGGTACACATTGGAAAATTTAGAAGAATGAATATTTAACATAGATCATCAAGTTCTATGCTGTGCCATACAGAAGCAACTAACTACATGTGTCTATTTACATCTAAATTTAAATTAAATAAAATTAAAAATTCAGTTCCTCAGTCACATTAGCCACATTTCAAGGGCTGACTAGCCACATGTGGCTAGGGGCTACTATATTGGATGGTGCAAATATGGAACATTTCTATCATCACAAAAGGTTTTGTTGGACAGTGCTGTTTTAGCCATTTCCTCTCAAAACTGGCTAATTTCAGAATTGCTGGGGCACTCTGCAAATGAGGAGATTGCTGTGGTGTTTGGAAAGTCCTGATTCTGTAGGTCTGGAATAGTGCTGGCAAATCTGTCATTTTAGAAGTTCCTCAATTGCTTAAGATCATCAAGCCAGGTTTTAGAACTACCACATTTGAGTCTTGCTCAAATATCTGTGTAAAGTAAAGCTTTGGCAGGTGTTAGGTGACAGTTCCTATTGGTACTCCAGAACTTATTAGGTTGAAAATTTGAATTGAATTTTTTTTCCTTTGGTTCAGCTGTTTTGTAATGTGTGTGTGTGTGTGTGTGTGTGTGTGTGTGTGTGTGTGTGTGTGTGCGTGTGCTAAAAGTGAGAGCAATGTACTTTAGCTATGCCACATATAAAGTTGTCAAATTAATATAAACATTTGAACCAGTTCATTTATTCATTAAAAAAAAACCCCTGTGGTGACTATTTATGATGTTTAGGATATTTTTTTTAATGACAATTTTCCTTCAAATTTCTTTTCCCTATCATGACTTTTATAATGACTCCATGGAATAAATTGTGTCTTTTGGTAGTATATTTTAAAAATGAATTGTAAGGGATTATGCGAAGATGTTCTACTCTTATGACAGTTTAGTTTCATATTAGTTTTGTAATTAGATGCTCAGGGAACTTAAAATTAGGCATTTGTAGAAATGTGCTATTGATGCATCAGTGTGTTTGTTCTAATTTTGTGGAACATGTCAACAGAAGAGTCACTGAAGTAGTTCACTACATAACATAAAAATAGTCTAGTGTGCTAAAGGAAAAATTGTACAAGCATTTTTAACTGAGTGTTCAATAGGGATGTTCATATTCTGCATATTTTTTAAAAGGAGTGGAACTGAGTTTGTGAAATTGGGACAGTAAAATTATTTCAGAATGCCATATATGTGTGTCTTATTTTTCACTCTTACAGTGATTTTTTTAGGCCGTTTTGCTAATAGACACCTAAAGAATTTCTTTGGTAAGTTTGATCTATTAAAAATTTCCTGATGTTATTAATCCCAGTGTTGTTATTATTGAAATACTTCTTTAAAAAAAAGCCACTTCTAAAAATTGACTTTATTACTGCATTAACAATTAAAAAAAAAAGAATGACTTTAATGCAAAGAATTTATCACTTTAAAAGTTGATACTCTGCCTATGTCCAAAAGAGTTTGTCAGCTTGAGAATTTAAAATAACACTATGTTGACTAATTTAGGGATATAAATAGAACAGAGATAGTCTTAGAGGAGCAGAGAGTACATGTTACTAGGCACTTAAGAGGAGTTACTGCTGGACACTGGAGTTGGTTTTGAGTTTACTGTCAGCTGTGGCAAAAAGGGAAGCACATTGGCTCACCGAGTATTCCTTCTGGCTAGAGAATATATTCAAACTCATTTGCAGAGACTTTTCTTAGAACTTAATTAAAGCAGGATTTTTATTATGAAAAAAATGTATGACATTGGATAAAGTCTCCAACTACAAAAGACTCAGACTTTTAAATAGGATAATGTTTATACTGACCCTTTATAACAACCCTTTATGAGAGAATATGGCTGAGGGGCCTAGTTTTCTGATCATCTAATTTAAATCAAGGGTACACATTGGAAAATTTAGAAGAATGAATATTTAACATAGATCATCAAGTTCTATGCTGTGCCATACAGAAGCAACTAACTACATGTGTCTATTTACATCTAAATTTAAATTAAATAAAATTAAAAATTCAGTTCCTCAGTCACATTAGCCACATTTCAAGGGCTGACTAGCCACATGTGGCTAGGGGCTACTATATTGGATGGTGCAAATATGGAACATTTCTATCATCACAAAAGGTTTTGTTGGACAGTGCTGTTTTAGCCATTTCCTCTCAAAACTGGCTAATTTCAGAATTGCTGGGGCACTCTGCAAATGAGGAGATTGCTGTGGTGTTTGGAAAGTCCTGATTCTGTAGGTCTGGAATAGTGCTGGCAAATCTGTCATTTTAGAAGTTCCTCAATTGCTTAAGATCATCAAGCCAGGTTTTAGAACTACCACATTTGAGTCTTGCTCAAATATCTGTGTAAAGTAAAGCTTTGGCAGGTGTTAGGTGACAGTTCCTATTGGTACTCCAGAACTTATTAGGTTGAAAATTTGAATTGAATTTTTTTTCCTTTGGTTCAGCTGTTTTGTAATGTGTGTGTGTGTGTGTGTGTGTGTGTGTGTGTGTGTGTGTGTGTGTGCGTGTGCTAAAAGTGAGAGCAATGTACTTTAGCTATGCCACATATAAAGTTGTCAAATTAATATAAACATTTGAACCAGTTCATTTATTCATTAAAAAAAAAGTCTACATAGTTTGTTCTCTTCCATAGAAGCAAGGACTGTTGGGGATAGCTAAAGATAAAATAATTTTTTTTTTTTAAAGAAAAGTTTTGATGCTTCTCAAGTACCTGCACTGTTGTACTTCCAGGCACCATCTCTGGAGCTGCTGATTTTTTTTCTCTGAAGATTCCTTAATTCTCTCTCCAATTTTTCTGTTGCCAATGCCTTGGTGACATCCTTTGTAATCTTTTGCCAACGTGCATGGTTCTCAAAGTGTGCACTGAGGAGCCTAGAAAGTGCCACAGAGAACTCACAGGTGTGCCAAGGGATGCTTAAAAATGTTCAGGGAAATACAGCAACATCTATTGGAAACCACACAAACTATGAGCTTGAGTAGTTCATTTGCAAAATTAGATTGATATATTCCTTTCAGTGATACCATATTTTTACAAAGCTGAGTTTTTGGTAGTTGATATGACAAAAAGCAAGCACCATGTGAAAATCCATATGAAACAGGAAAAGGGGAAGGTCGTGTCCAATCTGAATCTAATGTTTGAGAAGTTTGTAGTACTCAACACAACTTGTTAGGACATACATTCTTCTCAAGTTGTTTGGACCTGACTATTTAAACAGAATGGTTAAGTATTTCTTTTGGCCTATGAAAAAATTACTGACACACTAAGGGCTTTGTAAACCCAGAAAGTTTGGGAACCTCTAGTATAGGCTTTTGTGAGAGCCCTTAACATTTTCCTCACCTCTTTTTGGTCCTTTGTCTATATTATTGGCATTGTTATCCTTCTAAAAGGAACCTTCTAGATTTCCCCTTTGTTTATAGGGTACTGTTAGTATGGTAATTTTAATCTTTTAAATTTATCTTTATTCTATTTTACTAGTCTTTTCCAATCATTTCAGTTAAGCTTCCAAAAGATTGTTTACCACATGCAAATAGTTTCCTTCACATGTTAGCTTTCATTCTCCTCTATCCCCTTCCAAAAATCATTCAATGCAAAGAGCATGTAGTAATATACTCTATGGCAAAGTAACTTAATTGAAACTGAGTTTATTTATGCAATAAGTGGGCTTAGAAATTGAGTTTAATGGTTCAACTTTAATTTGAAGAGTACTCTAATTTACAAAATAATCTTTTAAAAATTGGTTAATTCATTTACTTTTAAACTTTTTATTGAAATTATTTTAAGTTTACAGAAGAGTTAAAAAGGTAATATAGAGAGTTCTTGTATTCTTTTCACCCAGCTTCCTTTGAGTGAAAGTAGGGTAAATAAATTTACCATGGCCATTTATCAAAACTAAGAGATGAACCTAAGTACAATACTATTAGTCCAAACTACAGACTTATTTGGATTTCACCAGTTTTCCATTAATATCCCTTTTCTGTTTGAGGGTATAAACCAGGATACCATGTTGCATTTAGTTGTCACATCTTCTTAGTCTTCTCCAATCTACGACAGTTCATCAGTCTTTCCTTGATGGTTTTGAAGAGTGCTGCTTATTTTGTAGAATGTTCCTCAAATTGAGTTTGCTGTTTTTCTAATTAGGCTGGGGTTATGGATTTGGGGACGATGCCACAGAGGTGAAGTGCTCTCATCACATCATATCAGAGGACACATGATATCAACATGGCTTATTACAGTTGATTTCACCTTGATCAGTTGGGTAAGGTGGAGTCTGCCAGATTCCTCCACTGTTAAGATACTATCCCTTTCCATACTCTATTTACTAGCAACCAGTCACTAAGTCCAATATACACATGGGGAGGAGAATTAAGTTCCAGTTCCTGGAAGGAGAGGTATTAAAAACTTTGTGGATATATGTTAGAATCACCACAGAATTAATAAATTTTAGAGGGGAGATACTTTGAGGTTATGTAAATAAACTGTTTCTCTTTAAAGTTTTGATCACTAATTTCCAATTCATTAGTAGGTTTTGCCTGCAGCACTTATTACAGTGTTCTAATGATGATTTTCTATTTCCCTTATTCCTCGTTTACTATTTGGAATTCTTCTGTAAGGCAGAGTTGACCTTTCTCATTATTTATTCAGTTATGTTATTTATACCAGTTTGGACTTATATTTATAAAATAACCTTTTGATATTGTTACTGCCTTTGGTACTAAGGTTCTGGTAGGGGGTATATTGTTGCAACATTTTTTTAAAGGAACCTTTATTTTGAAATAATTTCAGAATTATAGAAAAGTTGCAAAAGTAGTACAAAGAATTAATTCCCGTATGCCTGTCACCCAAATTCCCCAGGTGGCAACATTTTATCATACATGCTTTATCACTCTCTCTTGCTCTCTGTATGTCATTTTTTTTCCCCTTAACATTAACCATGATGCCCTTTACCCATAAATGCTTAAATGTATATTTCCTAAAAACAAGGATATTTTCTTACCTAGCCAAGGTTCGGTTTACCAAATCAGGAAATAAACATTGATTTATAGCAAAAGAAGAATTTCCAGGGTCCATACATTACATTTAGTTGTCACATCTCTTACACTTCTCTAATCTTATAGAGTTCTTCAGTTTTTCATGATCTTGATACTTTTGAAGATGTTGCTGAATTTGGTTTTGTCTATTGTTTCCTGTGATTAGGTTCAGATTATGAATATTTGGCAAGAGTGCCAAAGTGATGCTGCATACTCACTACATCATATCAAATGTGTGTGTGTATATAAATATCCTATTCCTTATCAAACTTTTATCCACTAGTTTGAGCATTCAAACTAGTGGTTATATTTTAATTGGAAACAGATAGGTTCATTCAATTTTATTTGTATTTCACTTTAGAAAATCCCTCTATCCTTGTTGAAGTAATTAACTGATTAATTAATGAAATTTTAATGTTCCTCAAATAAGAACTTTTTAAAAAAAAAGTCACATGATGTTGATTGGTCCCATCATTGGTGATGTTAACTTTGATCACTTGCTTAAAATATTGTCTAACAAGTTTCTCCAATTGTAAAGTTACTGTTTTTTTCTTTGTAGGAAGATACTTTGAGACTGTGTAAATATGCTGTTCCTTATCAAACTTTCATCCACTCGTTTTAGCATTCAGTGTGATTATGTTTTAATTCAAAACACCAATAGGTTTATTTGT
>NC_041225.1:77797481-77912828 GCF_002837175.3 Physeter macrocephalus
TTTAAAAATCCATTCTGAAAGGCTGTCTTTTAATTGGTTTATTTAAACCATTCATGTTAAAATGATTACTGATACAGTTGGTTTAACATCTACCATATTTGTTACTGTTTTCTATTCTTTGCCCTATTCTTTGTTTCTATTTTGTTTTCCACTCTTTTCTGCCTCTGTTTGTTTGCTTTTTTCCCTTCTTTGGTTTTAATTGAGCATTTTATATGATTCTACTATTTGTCCTCTCCTAGCATATCAGTTTTATTTCATAAAGGATTTTTTTTTAGTCATTGCCATTGAGATTGCAATATACAACTAATCCAGGTCCTCTTTCAAGTAACACTACACTGTTTCACTGATAGTGCAAGTATCTTAGAGTATTCCCCGTTCCTCCCTCCTGTCCTTATAACATTGCTGTCATTCATTTCACTTATCTATAGGCTCTAATCATCAAATGCATCGTTGCTATTATTATTTTGAACAAACTATTATATGCTAGATAAATTAGGAATAAGAAAAATGAAAAATTTTACTTTGCCTTCATTTTTTCTTTCTCTAGTGCTCTTCCTTTCTTCATGTAGATCTGAGTTTCTGACTTCTGACCTATATGTTTCCTTCTCTCTGAAGATTTGTTTTTTAACATTTCTTGCAGGGGAGGTGTACTGGTGACAGATTCCCTCGACTTTTGTTTGCCTGAGAAAGTCTTTATTTCTCTTTCACTTTTAAAGAGTAATTTGACTAGATACAGAATTCTAGGTTCGGAGCCTGTGCCCCACAACGGGAGAGGCCACAACAATGAGAGGCCCGCGTACCATCCTAGGTTGCATTCCACCCCCCCCCCCACCCCCCAACCCCCACACCCAGCACTTTAAATACTTTATTTCACTCTCTTGCTTGCATGATTTCTGAAAAGCAGTCCAATGTAATCCTTATCTTTCTTCCTCTATAGAAAAGTGTTTTTCCTCTGGCCTCCTTGAAGACTTTATCTTTGATTTTCTGCAGTGGAAATATGATATGCCTAGGTATAGATTTTTAAATATCTATCCTGCCTGGTGTTCTCTGAGCTTCTGGATCTGAGGCTTGGTATCTATTATTAATTTTGTGAAATTGTCATTATTGCTTCAAATATTTCTTCTGTTCCTTTCTCTTTTTCTTTTCCTTCTGGTATTCTCATTATGTGTATGTTATACCCTTTGTAATTCCTCCACAGTTCTTGGATAGTCTGTTCTTTTTCATGCTTTTTTCTGTTTGCATTTCAGTTTTGGAAGTTTCTACTGACATTTCTTCAAGTTCACTGAGTTTTTACTTGGCTGTGTCCAGTCTACTGATGAGCCTACCAGAGGCATTCTTCATTTCTGTTACAGTATTTTTGATTTCTAACGTTTCCTTTTGATTGTTAGAGTTTCCATCTTTCTGCTTTATTACCCATCTGTTCTTGCATGTTGTCTGCTTTTTCCATTAGAGACCTTAGCATATTCATTGTAGTTGTTTTAAATTCCTGGTCTGATAATTCTAACATTTCTGCCATCTGAGCCTGGTTCTACTGCTTGCTCTGTCTCTTCAAACTGTACTTTTTGTGTTTTAGCATGCTTTGTAATTTTTTTTGTTTAAAGCCGGTCATGATGTACTGAATGAATGGAACTGAGGCAAATAAGCCTTTACTGTAAGGTTTTATCTGGATAGGAGTAGGTTGTGTTTAATGTTTGTTGTAGCTAAAATTTCCTCTGTGTACCTTTTATTTATTTTTAAATCTTCCTTGTTGTCTTGGGGTTTCCTATATATTGAAACATTATGTATTATAGAAACACATAATGATGATTATATTAATGATAATTTCTACGTATGAAGCTCTTACTCTGTACTAGATTAGATACTGTGACATATGTTTGTTTTTTTTTTTTGTTTGTTTGTTTTTCTATACGCAGGCCTCTCACTGTCGTGGCCTCTCCTGTTGCGGAGCACAGGCTCCGGACGCGTAGGCTCAGAGGCCATGGCTCACGGGCCCAGCCGCTCCGCGGCATGTGGGATCCTCCCGGACCGGGGCACGAACCCGTATCCCCTGCATCGGCAGGCGGACTCTCAACCACTGCGCCACCAGGGAAGCCCTGTGATATATGTTTTATACACATTATGCCATTTAATCCTTAGAGTGACCTTATGAGGGAAGGCACTATTACTTACTATCCCCATTTTACAGATGAAGAAATTTAGGCATAGGAAGATTAAATAATTTTCTCAACATATGCAGCTTATTAATGGGGCTTAGAACTGAGATTTAAACTCATAAATCTCAGACCCATAAAGCAGCCTGACTCCAGAGCTTGCTTTCTTAGCCAATATGTGTGTGTGTAATGAGCTTACTGAAGCTTTCTGAGTTCTTAAGTGAATTGGTTTGTTTTGTTTTAATTTTACTTAGAAATATTTGATAAATGTCAAGGTCATAGTATTGGGCTTAATAGTTTATTATTACTATTATTATTTTTTGGCCGTGCTGCATGGCTTGAGGGATCTTAGTTTCCTCCACCAGGGATTGAACCTGGGCCCCAACAGTGAAAGCGCCAAGTCCTAACCACTGTACCGCCAGGGAATTCCCAATAGTTTGTTATTTTTAATGATTAATAATATGTCCTGTATTTCCAGTAGGGCAGTAGGAGGTTACTACAAGAGAAAGTGGTGTGTAGTTCCTTCTGCAAAAAGATAATTTAAAGAAAGTTCACCATAATAATAAAATTATGTTAATTCTACTAAATTAGGATTGATAAATAAATAGGTTCTCAATACGTTGTCTAGAAAAGATGGATTTCTGTAAATCAGGGAAATCTGCCATTTCATTAATTTAGAAATAATTTTTCTTATTTCAAGTTTATTGAGTTATTTTGCAACATATATGTAATAGGCAAGAACAATTATAATCATAAAGTTATATGCATGAACATTTAAGGAATTTTAATTGTACATCCTTCTTAAATACCATCTTTATCTTATTTTTCGCATACTTATGATTTCTTAGTATGTACAAAAATACTTCTAGTTTTTATTTTGTATTTTTACCTCCTTCCCTCTTTTCTTCCAGTGCACATGAATATTTCTTTATTTAATAGCTACTGGTTATTTTGGATATTTTTTTCTTGGCAGACGTTAGTTGTTAAATATTACAAGGTCAATTACTGTTTTGTTAAAGTGATTTTTATATAGTATTGTTTGAGATACCGTAATTTAACTTGCACTTTAAATTTTTTCCCTTGATGATAACTGTGTTGAATAACACAAATGCTATTAATTGACAGTCTTTTATTTTTTCTTTAAAAAATATCTTATTTCACTTCTTTCCATGAGAAGTGTTTCTATGTCTCTTCTGCTATAGTTGGATTGTTCACTTCACTGTTCTATAAACATGCCCTACTTATTCAAATCTCTGCTTGAGTAAGTTTTTAATACTGCTCTGCATCTCTGCCCAGTCTTACATGTTCAACTCTTCCTTCAAGGATTAGCAGAATTCTTAAAGCCTTCCTTAATTCTTGCTGTTAATGATCTCTTTTTGTCCCTCTGACCATTTAAAACCCTGATAGTCAATAATACCACTAAGAGTAGTTAAAAAAAAAAACCCTAAATTTACATACTGATTATGTGCCAGACATTTTGCCAGGTGTTTTCCTTGAATATTTCATTTAGTGCTCACATTAATTCTGCAAAGTCAGTACTGTTAATCTTCACATGACAGACCAGGGTGACTTGGGCTTAGAGAGGCTGATACTTGCCCAAGGTCACACAGTTATTGGAGCCAGGATTCAGGTTAGGTCTATCTGATTACAGAGTCTGTACTCAACCACTTTGTTAGTATTTAAATATTTAACTTCTTTTTTTGTTCTTTTTTCTCATTCTCGTAACTTAATCTTTACTAGATTGTAAAATCATTGAGGGTAAGACCTTATTTCTAATATGAGCCAAAATGCATGCTGATAGTTTTTGAGGAGTACCAGAATATCTTATAGGAAGTTCAGTAATGATTACATATATATATAAAATTTTTTTAATATGTACAAAAATATTTTATGATAGTTATCTCTAAAGTAAAACCATCCATATACATGGTATATTAAATTATGCTTCCTCCACTTTGGTTTCTTAAAAATGTAGTTTTCCCTATTTAAAAGCAAGTCCTTTACAGTAAAAATCATAAAATATAGAAAAATATAAGAAGATATTACCTATAATCCCATCACCCAGAGATAACTATTATGCATGTTTTTGGTGTACTTTCTTCCAGTCTCTTTTACAAGCATAATTTTTGTTCATTATTTTACCTGTTATGATGCTTTGTTTACAATTCTGAATCTGAATTTCTTAAGTTTATTATGAGTTCTGTGAACGTCATTGTTAATAACTGCCTATTAAGTGGATGAGCCATAATTAACTATTTTCCTATGGTAGATGTCTTATAGATTGTTTCAGTAAAAATTGAATATCAGGAATGCTTTAGTTAGAATATTTTGTATAAAGGTTTTTTGTGCTCCATCTTATTTCCTCAGTTTATTTTCACAAAAGTTGGATTACTGAGTTTACTTTTTGGCTTGTGATATATTGTGCCAGATTGCTTTATAAAAATTATCTTAACGTACCCTGTAGTCAGCAATGTATGGCAGTGCCAGAGTCACCATACTTTTACCAATAATATAATTTTTAAAGTTGCTAATTTGATATGTGAAAAATGGTTTCACTTTTTAGAAATTTTTTGTTTGTAAATTTAATATTTTTCTTTTATTCGTTAACTAGTTGCCTTTCCTCTTTTATAACTCACCTGTGCATTATTATCTATTTACTACTGACTGGAGTCTTTATTTTTTTCCCATTGATAGGTGTGCTCTATTGTTTTGTTTTCAGATTTTAAAGCCTTTTAGTCTACATACAACTCCTTCTAATTATGTTTTTTTGTGGAGTTTTTTGTTGTTGTTGGAATAATTTTAGATTTAGAGAAAAATTGCAAGGGTAATAGAGAACTTTTTCTGTACACTCTTTACTCAGCTTCAGTTTCCCCGAATGGTATCATCTTACATTTCCGTGGTACATTTGTCAAAACTAAGAAATGAATGTCGGTGTATTACTATTAACTAAAGTCCAAACTCTGTTCCGATTTTACTAGTTTTTTCCATTAATGCCCCTTTTCTGTTCTAGGATCCAATCCAGGATGCCACATTGTATTTAGCTATCTGGGACAGTTTCTCAATATCCCCCCCCGCTTTTTTTGAATCTTCGAAGATTTATTCGGTCTTAATAATTTATGGACTTTGAATTGTTCTTCTGGTAGAAGGATTTGATTTATGCTGTGGCATTCCTATTCCTGATTCATTATCAGACTTTTGACAGAAATTGTGGGTCTGGTCTAAGAGTGGAAAGTAAGTGCTTTTTAATAGGAAGGGAATTGACCTATATGAAATAGAGCCAGACATCCTCAGTAGCATCTTTACTGAAACGCATTAGGTAATCACTACTGGTTCTATGTTAGATATCCTATAATAAACCTCTCTACCACTCAGGAGCCTCAATTTAAAATTGTGATTCAGGCCCTAATTTGTCAGATTGTTTACATGTGTGTGCAAAGTTCTTATGTGCCTATTGTGGACAAGATCCTGAATTTCCTGTTTCACAAAGAAACTTTTAGAATGACTCCTACATGAAATTTGGGAATGAGGTCTCTGAAGCAATCTCAAAGTAAATAAATAAACAGGTCTCGATGGCAAACTATTGATTATTCAAATATGTAAAATATTTGTTGAGACATTAACTTTCCAGGTGTATCAAGTATATTGGAGATGACAGATGTACTTGAAAGAAACTGGATTATGATATAAATGTGACAGAAGTTTCATTGGCTCACAAAGACTATATATAGCCTCCATCCCACATAAAAGAGGTTCACTGTTATAATTTGAGCACCTTCTCCTTCCTAAAGTAACAAAGTAAAGGGCTTTGTTACTATAATTAAAATGACTATCATTTAAAAAAAAAAAAAAAAGGGAGAGAGGGCTGTAAAGGAGAAAAAGAGAAGAATGTGATCCAGCACTGTGTTTGTTGGGGGAAGTTTTTACATATCTAGCACAATGGGATTTGAGTTTCAATATATGATGCTTTCGCATGCATTATATTTTTTTCTACCTTTGACTGTAAAGCTTTTAGAAAATGATTTTACTAATCAAGCGTGTACATAGTATGTAAATAGGCACTTAATAAATGTTTCACTCACTGATTGGGATAGAATGTATTTTAACTTTGAATTTTTCACTTTTTCAGTATTTACTAAGAGAAATGATTAAGGTCTTAAATAGTTAATTTATAGAGGTAAGAAAGAGAAAAGATTCTTCTGCTACAGTTTTCCCACTGCATATGATGCTTCTAATTATATTTAAATGAGTGGTTAAATTAGGTCACATTTAATTGATATATTAAACAAATTGTTAGATATGAATGTTATTTTAATATTGAGTAGAACTTTATATAATTAGTTTTTTTATACAAATGTCAATGGAAACGTAATTTTCCACCTTGAAATTTGCTTTCTATGTATTATTAAGGTGATCTGTAATCAACTTATATATCAAAAATTTTAATCAAAAGTTTAGCCATTTTGGTAAGTATGTTAGTGATATCTTATTTTGATTTTAATTTGCATTTTCCTGATGACTAATGCTGTTGAGTGTTTTTTCATGTGTTTATTAGCCATTGGTTTATCTTGTTTTTGAACTGTCAACTCTTACCCATTTTTTAAAAAAAATCGGGCTGTTTGCCGTCTTATTATTAATTTTAATATTCAAGATACCAACACTTTGGCAGATGAAAGCACTATGAATATTTTTTTCTCCAATTCTGTCTTTCCTTTTCATGTTCATAATATTTTTAAGAACAATTTTTATTTTTGATAAAATTTATAAATACTTTATCTTGCAGTTAGTGTTTTTCGTGTCTTAGCTAAGAAATCCTTGTCTACTGCAAGGTCATGAAGATATTCACCTGTTTTTTTTTCTGGAAGATTTATAGATTTAGCATTTATATTTAGGTCTATAATCCATTTCAAGTTAATATTTATGTGTGATATGAGGTAAAGGTTGAGGTTCATTTTTTATCCCATATAGATATCTGTTTGTTACAGTGTGGGATATCCGTTCGTAATGTATGTGATCGGAAATAGCAAGATAGTAATCATGTAGATTTGATCATGAAGCAAAATTGATGTTTTCATTGAAAACAAATAAATGTGGTAATTGCCTTATGAACAAGCAGATTTTGAGATACTGAATATTAGCATTCAGAATTAAGATAACCCAATTTAAAATACAAACTAGATGAGCATCGAAAAAAATAATTGGATTCCAGGCAAAATGCCACGGTAGTTCCAAGTTGGTACCAGACTGAGGGCTATAAAAATTTATAGCTTTAAAATGTAATTTACTGAGAAGAGAAAAAAGTGATAAAAAGCATGTGAAAGGTAGGTTTAAAAATAAAAAGAAATATCACTGCACTAAGGCTTTTTTGTTCAAAAACTTCAAAGGAAGAAAAAGAAAAATCTACATTTCCATTGATGATTTTTTTGAAGAACCAAAAGGATCAAGAGAGATCTAGAAAAAAAACCTAGAGATGGGCAAGGGTGATTTTTGTTTGTTTTTCTTCAAGGTATGGACTAAATAAGTTAACACTGAGCCTTAGGAAGATTAAAAAAAAAAAAGATGACAAAAACCATGATTTATTTATAAGCAGTTAACAGTGAAAGAGCCCAGTATGGTATCGCTAAGAAAAAGTCATGTTAGACTAACAGTTCATTTTTTGACAGATCTCCTCCTTTGAGAGATGAAGGAAATGTGTTAAACATACCACATTTGTAGTTCAGTAAAAGGTTTGCTAAGTTCCATGGTGATATTGTCAAGATGGAAAAAGTTATATAATTTATTATTTTAGGACTAAAGGGACATTTCTACAGCCTTACCATAGGACTTGGTACTTGCCTCTGTTCTGTTTTTTATTATTATTTTATTTTATTTTATTTTATTTATTTATTTGGTTGCGCTGGGTCTTAGTTGCGGCTCTCAGGATCCTTAGTTGCAGCTTTCAGGCTCCTTAGTTGCGGCATGCATGTGGGATCTAGTTCCCAGGATTGAACCCTGGCCCCCTGCATTGGGAGCATGGAGTCTTAACCACTGCGCCACCAGGGAAGTCCCTGTTCTGTTTATTTTTGTCAATTACTTTACTTATATGCTATATAGAAGGCATATGTTTCAAATTTGCAGGTCACGGTGAGCTCTGGGATTAGTAAATAGGTGAAGCAAAAACTAGGATCTCAAAAGATCTCAACTGGCTGGAGTCATGGGCTGGATTTAACAAGATTACATTGAATGGAATAAATATAAAGTTGTGTCCTTGAGTCTAAGATTTCTGCCATGTGAGTGTCTAGTGGAAGAGATTTGACTTAACATGTAAGGAAAAGATTTTAATCAGTGGTAAGTTTACCATGAGTCTGGTGTGATGTGGCTGTCAAAAAAAAACCCAAAGCAAAACAAACAAATGTGTTCTTAAATTTCAATAATGGAGGTTTCTAAAAAAGGGAGTTAATGGTTCTTCTCTCGTCAGACTACATTTGGAGTATTATCTTCAGTTTTGGGCATCCTAGTTTTAGATGGTTAAAGGAAGTTCAGAGATTATACAAGGTTAGGTTTAAGGAGTTGGGGATATTTAGCTTAGAGAAAAGAAAATACTCCAGGAGATAGAGTGGCTGTTTGAAGTATCTGAAAGCCTGTTTTTGGAAATGGAAGTAGGTATATTCTGCCTGACACCAAGAGGCAGAATTAGGATCAATGGATAGAAGTTATAGGGAGACAAGTTTCCCTCAGCATAGTGGAAAAAAATTAGGGTTGTCTGAAGGTAAACTGGGCAGTTTAGGTGGAGCTAACGGTTTCCTTATTGCTGGAGGGTCTGGGTATCTGCTTGGCAGGCATAGTATACAGTGGATTCATGTATTTAGACTAAGTAGGTGTTTAGACTATCAAAATGATCTTTAAAATTCTTTCCAAGTCTAAGAGTTTAGGATTCACTAAAATGACAGAGGCAATCTGGAGCATGCAATTCAATACCTTAATCCTTAAGTAAGTAAGGATTGCAAAATGAAAGAACATGTAAGTCAGGAGCCCAACCTTCCACCTGCTTTGTACAGCCTACCAACTAAGAATTGACTTTACGTTTTTAAATGCTTTAAAAAAAACCCTCAAGAATATTTTGTGACACATGAAAATTACATGAAATTCAGACTTCCATGTTCATAAATAAAATGTTTGGAAAACAGCCACACTCATTCATTTACATATTGCCTATGGTTTCTTTTGTGCTGCTATACCAGAGTTGAGTAGTTGTGAGAGATTGGTGACTCTCAAAGCCTATAAAGTTACTC
Organism: Physeter macrocephalus; assembly: GCF_002837175.3. Classification (NCBI taxonomy): domain Eukaryota; kingdom Metazoa; phylum Chordata; class Mammalia; order Artiodactyla; family Physeteridae; genus Physeter; species Physeter macrocephalus. The sequence goes on from NC_041225.1 coordinate 77,806,900, forward strand.
TCTGGCCCTTTACTGAAAATGTTTGCCAATTCGTGGTGTAAATAAAAAAACCTATGGGGCAGTAGTTTGGGCATGAGATGGTTTATCTGTGCTCCATAATATTTGGGGCATCTGGTGGGTTGGCTTGAAAAAATAGAGCTGGGAAAACTTGATTGGGACCATATATCTGGGGCCTTGATTTTTTTTCCCAAGAAACTATGGGGCTGGAATATCCAAGATGGCTTCTTCACTTCACAGGTAGGGACTAGCTAGCATCACTTACTCTATTCATAGCTGTCTCATGGTAATTGAACTTCTTACATGACATCTGGCTTCCACCAGGGCAGGTTTTCCAAGAGAGCAGGTAGACGCCCTTAAAATTCTATAAATTAATCAAATCACTAAGACTGGCCCACATTCAAGGAGAATGAAGGAATAGGTTCCACTTCTCCATGAAGGAATGGCATGCGTGTACAGCAAGGAGAGGAACTACCACAGTGTATTTCTGAAGCCTATTTTTATTAAACTTTTTATTTTGAGATAATTCACATGTAGTTGTAGGAAATAATAGAGATCCTATGGACCTTTAACTGTTTCTTCCTATGGTACAATATTACAACCAGGATATTGACATCAATAGAGTCAAAATACAGAGCATTTCCATAACAACAAAGATCCCTCATGTTGTTCTGTTATAGTCATATCCATTTCCTTCCCATCCCCCTCCCTTCTTAACCCTGTGCAAACACCGATCTGTTCTTCATTGCTGTAATTTTGTCATTTCAAGAATGTTAAATGGGACAATATAGTATGTAACCTTTTGGGGACTGGCATTTTTTCCATTCAGCATAATTCTCTGGAGATTTATACAGTAGTTACATGTATCAATAGGTCCTTGTTTTTTATTGTGGAGCAGTTTTCTGTGGTATAGATGTACTACCATTTGTTTAACCAGTCACCTGTTGAAAGGCATTTTCACTATGTTGAGTCTTCCAATCCATAAACAAGGTATGTCTTGTCATTTGTTTGGATCACTTTTTATTTCTTTCATCAGCATTGCATCATTTTCAACTTGCAAGTCCTTTGCATGTTTTCTTAGATTCACACCTAAGTATTTCATAATTTTTAGCAGTTATAAATGGTATTGTATTTTTAATTTTGGTGGTGTACATAGAAATATAATTGACATTTGTATGTTTACTTTGTGTCCTGTAACCTTGTTAAACTCAGTTATTCTGAGTTTTTTTGTAGATTCCTTGGAATTTTTTTTATGTAGACAGTTACATCCTTTGCAAAGAGGAATAGTCTTTATTTTTTCATTTCCAATCTGTATGCCTTTTATTTCATTTTCTTGCCTTATTGCACTCTTTAGAACTTCCAGCACTGTGTTGAGTAAGAATGGAGAGAGTGGATATCCTTACCTTGTTCTCAATCTTAGGGAGAAAGCATTCAGTCTTTCACCATTAAGAATAATGTTAAAAACAAACTTACGGTTACCAAAGAGGAAAAGGGGAGGGGGGGAGGGATAAATTAGGAGTTTGGGATTAGCAGATATAAACTACTGTATATAAAATAGATAAATAACGAGGTCCTACTGTATAGCACAGGAAACTATATTCATATCTTTTAATAAACTATAATGGAAAAGAATATGAAAAAGAATATATGTATGTATAACTGAATCACTTTACACCAGAAACTAACACAACACTGTACATCAACTATACTTCAATTTAAAAAAAAGAATAATGTTAACTATAGGTTTTCGTAGATGCTCTTTATAAAGTTAATGAAGTTCCACTCTGTGTTTTTATCGTGAATGGATGTTAATTTAGTCAAATGTTTTTCTGCATTGATTAATATGATCATCTAATTCTTATTTTTTAGCTTATTGACATGGTAGATTATACTGATTGATTTTCAAATATTGAAACAGCCTGGAATTCCTGGAATAAACCTCACCTGTTCATGGTATATAAATCTTTTTATATATTGCTGAATTATATTTGATAATGTTTTGTTAAGGAATATTCATGGGGGATATTGGTCTGTAGTTTTCTTTTTTTGTACTGTCTTTGCCTGGTGTTGGTATCAGGGTAATACTAATTTCATAAAGGATTTGGGAAGAGTCTCCTCCTCATCTATTTTCTAGAAGAGATTGTGTAGAATTGGTGTTTATTCTACTTTAAATGTTTCATAGAATTCTCCAGTGAAAAGGGGGTCTGAAGATTTCTTTTTAGAGTTTTAAAATTATGAATTCAATTTTTAAAATAATTTTTAGGGCTATTCAGCTTATCTATTTCATATTGGCTGAGTTGTGGTAGTTTGTGATTTTTGAGAAAGTGGTCCATTTCGTTGAAGTTGTCAAATTTATGTGTGTAGTTTTTTTTCATGGTATTCTCTTATTATCTTTTTTGTGTCTGCAGGGTCTGTGGTGATATCCCTGGTTGCATTCCTGATATTGGTAACTTGTGTCCTCTCTCCTTTTTTCTTTGTCAGTTATGCTACAAGTTTGTCAATTTCATTAGTCTTTTCAAAGAACTAGTGCTTTATGTCATTGATTTTTTTCTCTGTTTTTTTTCTGTTTTCAGTTTCATTGATTTCTGCTCTTTGTTATGTCCTTCCTTCTGCTTGCTTTTAGTTTATTTGCTATTCTTTTTCTAGGTTCTTGATGGGGAATCTTAGATTGTTGATTTGAGGTATTTCTTTTCTAATGTATGCATTTAGTCTACAGATTTATTTCTTAGCACTGCTTTCCTATGTCCCACTAATTTTGATATATTGTGTTTTCCTTTTTATTCAGTTCCATGTATCTTTTGATTTCCCTTAAGACACCCACTTTGACCAGGTACAGTAAGGCCCCTGCATATGAATGAGTTCTGTTCTGAGAGTGTGTTCGTAAGTCCAACAAAGTTAGCCTAGGTACCCAACTAACACGATCGGCTATATAGTACTATACTGTAATAGGTTTATAATACTTTTCACACAAATAATACATAAAAAACAAACACAAAAAATAAAACATTTTTAATCTTACAGTACAGTACCTTGAAAAGTACAGTAGTACAGTACAACAGCAGGCATACAGGGCCTGGCATCAAGTGAACAGGCAAGAAGAGTTACTGACTGTAGGAAGGAGGGGAGGTGGGAGTTGATAGGGCTTAAGGATAGTCAGCAATAGGAGACGGAGGGCAGGCTGCAATTTCAGTCACGCCTGATGTTCATGGAACACATGTTTGCATCTTTGAAAGTTCATAACTGGAATGTAGGGGACTTACTGTATTATTTACAAGTGTTTTGTTTAGTTTCCAGGTATGAAGATTATCATGTTATTTTTCTGTTATTGATTTCTAGTTTGATTTTATTGTGACCAGAGAGAACACACTCTGTATGATTTAAATTCTTTGAATTTGTTGAAGTTTCTGCTTTGGCTCAGGATATGGTCTTTCTTGATATACATTCTGTGGGCACTTGAGGAGAATGTATGTTCTGTTCTTGTTGCGGGGAGTACTCTATAAATGTTGATTAGATATTGTTGGTTGATAGTATTGTTGAGTTCTTCTATAACCTTCCTGATATTCTGTCTAGTTATTCTATCAATTATTGAGAGAGGGATGTTGACATTTCCAGTATAATTGTAGGTTTATCCATTTCTTTTTTCAGTTCTATCAGTTTTTGTTTCACATATTTAGCAGCTTGGTTTTTTGATGTATACTTATTTAAGATTGTATATCTCTTTTGGGTTTACCTTTTAATTTTATATATTGTCCTTCTCTGTGTCTGGTAATTTTCTATGCTCTGAAATCTCCTTTTCTGGTATTAATAGTCTTTCCTTTGATTAGTTTTTGCTTTATAAATCTCTTTCTTACTTTTCACTTTGTTTGCTTATATTGTTAAATTTGAAGTGAGTTTCTTGCAGACACCCTATAGCTGGGCCGTGTTTTTTAACTCACTCTGCCAGTGTCTATGTTTTAATTTTTGTATTTAAACCATTTACATGTCATGTAAGTATTAATATGTTAGAGCTGATGTCTGTTATTTTAGTTTTTGTTTTCTCTGTTTTTCATTTCTGTTTTCTTTTTCTTTCTTTACTGTGGGTTTCTTGAATACTTTTTGGAATTCCATTTTTAATTTATCTATAGTATTTTTGAGTGTACCTCTTTGTTATAGCTTTCTTTTTTTAAGTGGCTGCTCTAGTTAATGTATTATATACATATAATTTATTACCCCCACCCAGCAGGAAGACACCCCTCCTACTCCCCACTTGGTCAGTGTCAGAGGCACAGTAGGAGTCAGAACTTTTATCATCACCCACTAGTACTGAGAATTCCCAACCCCACCCAGTAACAACAAGAAGTCCCCCCGTCAACAGAGGTCAATAAAGAGCCTTATTACTACTGGATGGGGGTGAGAGTCCAGGTTCCACACATGGTTTCCACTGACACTGCACGTGGGTAAAGCCTTGATACTGGCTGGCAGAGATGAAAATCCTGGCTGTTTGGCCTCCTTGGGCACCACCCCAGTGGGCACCTTGTTACAGTCTCACGAAAGGAGAATTCTAGGTACCCCACTTGGTCTTTACAGGCATAAGGGTCACAGATTTTCTGTGATGTTCGGCCGATGTAGAGTGGCTATTTTCTAAAAGCTTTTTGTCTTGTGAGACTGTCCCTTTCCTGGTCCTTTAACTTAGTTGGGGTTCTTTATATGTGAACCCATTGGTATTTTGGGGTTCTTGGTTTCTTCAGCCCCAAGTCTGGGGTATTTGAGGCTGGATTCCTTGCAGTCTGCCTTCTCTCCAGCCTTCAGAGTCTTCTTATGTTTGTTTTATATATAATGGACAATGTTTTCAGTTGTACCCAGTATGAGGAATAGGGAGAAGTGTATACTCTGTCTTTCTGGAAGTAGAAGTCTAGCTCTCTGATGATTTTTTATCCTGACCTCCTGCTTATCTGTGACACCATTTATGAGGATGCCTGATTAATCAGCTGAGAACGGTGTTCCTGATCCAGATTAATTTAGTGGTGCTTAGATTAATTTAGAGTTGCTTTATAATTGCAAAAGTAAATTTACTTTATATATACAGTATGTGAGCATTTTCAGGTCTACAGAGAGAATTTGTCAGCGTGTAGTTACTAAACACAAATGAGTAGGAATTGAAGGAGACACAGAGAACAAATTATCTAGCAGAGATCAACAGTGGAGAACATTATGAACTATCTCTTTACTTTTCTAAAATCTTCAATATCCTTGCTTCCTTTTTATGATGTTAAGTATTGGATGGAGAAAGAAAAGAGAGATTGAAGTTAAAGTTTCATCAGAGTAGAAACCATGATGGAAAGTATTGATATATTTAACTAGTTAATAATTTAAAGGTTTTTAGTATTAAGATAACTGGAAACAAAATTGAATGGCAATCAGCAAACTGGGGGGTATATGTCAATAAGAAAGATGACCATACTACAGAAAAACAGGCAAACGACATGAGTTTTTCATAAAAGAGGAAATAGAAATGGCTAGTAATAACACTGAAATTTTCCCCCTTATAATTAAAATAGATTTTAAATGACTACATAAAAAATATATATTCTCATTAGAAAAATTGAAACATTATTGTAATAGTGTAAGGAGAAATTGATGATCACTTGACTATAACCATCATTAATCTAGTGGTGACCATCATTAATCTAGTGGTGATCATTCTTGAATTTAACTCATTATGTGTATACACCTGTACAATATAAATAAGTGTTCTATGTGCTTTTAAATAAAATATATGGACACCTTAAAATAATTGTTCTCTTATTGGTGGGAGGTGTCTAAATTTAGGTTGCCACCTCAGTTGCTGACTGATCTTTGTGTGAACATGTATTTTCCCCCCTTGATCTGTGGGACTCCTAGGGACCTAAGTTGGGTATTCTTTCCTCCAAAGATTTGTTCTGGGATCTGGCAGTGCTACTGACTTGGACCCCCTTTAGCCCTCTTCAAAAGAGCCAGACTCAATGTAGAAGAACCACCAGTTTCAGCTCTACCACTTGCTTCTGGCCTCAACCTTAGGGCCCCAGTTGCAGTGCTGGTATTGATATTTGCCCTCAAGGCATGCTTTTCTTCAGTTCTCATACAGATCAGAGCTCCCAGCTTCCATGTTAGCTAGACTCATAGTTTGTATCCCTTACCTATCACCTTTTTTTGAAGTAGTTGGGGGAAAGCTAGGGTGTGGTCCTTAGAGAATCCCCCTACTTTTAGGGAGCCCAGCAATATGTTTAAAATACTGTATTTTTTCCTAGAATCTACTTGTTTTGTAGTGGATGGACCCTTTGGGTTATCTAGTCTGCTATAATGTCAAAAGTGGCAGACTTAGGGATGTGACATGTCTTCCCATTTGTCTAGATTTGTTTTGTGTGCTTTGGTAAGATTTTATAATTTTCTTCATATTTATAAAATAGCGAAAATACTTGCTACTTGCTATAGTGTAGGATAATTTTGATTCTTCTGCTTATGAGAATATAAATTAGTATGACCTTTTTAAATGGAGGTTTGGTAGTATGTATCAAAAGTCTTAAAAATATGCTTTGACCCTGCAATTTTATTTCTAGAAATTCATCCTAAAAGCATACTCATGGGCTTGTGCAAATATTCGTCTATAAAGAAGTTATTTTGTGTTATTTATAATAATAAAAAGCTTGACTGACATTAATGTCTGTAATTGGAGGATTAGTTAAATTGTGCTGCCATCCGTATGAAGGAATACTTTGTGGCCATTACAGTGTAGAAGAATACTTATTATATTTTATAGGTTCGTGAAATGTTAGCTAGTAGTACTACAATATGATCTTGTTTTTCTAAAGTATATTTTTATATTATATATATTAATTATTAAATCATTTACTCTTTTAGTAATCAAAAGAGTAAATTGTTCATTCTTTAATTGGTCTATGTAGGTGGTGAAACATAAGAACATCTAATAGATCACCATAGCGAGAATTAGACTTCTGAAGTAACACTGCATGATAGAAGACAAAGTAGCAGATGACTTCAGAGTTATAAGGGAAGATGATTTTGGATCTAGAATTCTCTATTCATCGAAGCTTTAAAATTAAGAACTATGCTGGTTCTTTGAAGTTCTTTAAGCTGCAAATACACCCTTCTGTATTCTACTCTGATGCTGGCCTGCGATTATGCAAATTATATTTCTCAGACTGTGTTGTTAGCTAGTTTGCTATTAGTTTCTACCATTAGGAGACAGGCAAGAAAAGAAGAGATGGGACTTCCTACCTGTTTTCTTGATATTGTGGTCAATGTTACCCCAGCAGTAATAGTGGATTTCATCTGCTAGCCTCTTTTGATATTGCTAGAACTGTCCTCATTTTGATACTTTTGAGTTACCTGCTGCAGCTGTGCTGTGCCCACTGCCTTCTCTAAACTCTTAGGTTTTGATGACACCAACCTCTTACCTTTTGTTCCCATAGCCCTAGGAGTGCTAGCTGTTTACTGCAGTTATTACTTCTAGGTTACCTTTTTGTTCTTTTAGTCCATTATCACATGTTTAAATAATTTTGTGTTTTTAAATCACTGTTCTTAGCATAACCTAGTGGAGTTTCTGTTTTCTGAACTGGATCATGATTGATAAAATCACCCACCCTCACTTCCTAAAAGAATTACTTGAGGATTTACTCCAATTTAAAAGCAACAACAACAACAACTCAAGAAATATAAAGTCCTGAGTTCCAAGAAAACAGTGTATAAAACCTCGGAAGGGCCCCTCCCTCAAAAACACAGGCACACACATGTACGTACACACACACAACAAAACAAAATGATAATCCTAGGTTGACACCTGTAGAGCAGGTATTGTTAAAAAGCAAATGTTTCACATTAGAACAGGAGGTTTGAAGGTCCAAGAAGATTGTGTAAGGATAACTTTATTCTTTATGGTGAAGAAGCTAATTAATCTCAGAAGGTAAAAACACATTATATAGTCAATAAAAAAGAATGTGTTCCTCTTGCTTCTTTCTCACCCCTCTTATTAATCCATTTTTTTCGTCAAGTGGTGTATATTTAGCAATCTGTCTCTCCATGTCCAAACGCTGTTTGATTCTGAGTGAAAGTTATATATTTGATATTGTGGGCCCTAGATATTTGTTTTCTATTCACGAAATAACTCTTAGCCAAAACACAAAATTCTTATTTATAATAGCACACAATGTGCAGGGTGCAAATCTAGGAAATGTGAAAATGATGATATGGAAGTAGAGGCTGGGACATCAAGGATGGGAAAAGAAATACTGGGGCACACAAGGACACACGTTTTAGTAAAAAGCCAGTAGATAGTCCAAGAAATGAGATTTATACTTTTTATTTAGTATTTCCTGTACTTTTTAATTCTTATGTGCATGATTTCACAAGAATCAAAGTATATTTAAATGATTCTGTATAGCACCTTAGAAGAACATACAACTTACGGCAAATCATATAGTGAAAAACTAGGACACACATTTGTGTATAGTATGATTACAATTAGATTTGTGTTATAATGAGAGTGTGGGTGACTTTTAGAAAATGAAGGAAAGGAATATATGCATTGTTATAAAAATATACATTTTAAGCATTTGTAAAATAGAGGAAAACACAAATATAGGCAATAAACATTGTCAAGAGTAATTTACAAATTCATATAATAGACTCACTATTTGAGAATCTGTAGATAAAGGAAATAAGATACAATTCCTTATTTCCCGATTTAGAGGTTAAATGTGCATCATAAATGTCCTGGAAATGTTGGAAAATTGATCTTAAATGTGTCGGTTTTAAACGGTAAATATCTTAATAAAGTCTTTCTCTTATAAAAAGTATATACTCTAAAAAAGCATCATAAAAACTGCATTTCCATATGAATTTTAGAATTAGCTTGTCAATTTCTATTAAAAAAAGCTTGCAAGGATTTTATTTGGAATTGCATTGAATCTGTGGATAAATCTGGGGAAGACTGATGAGTCTTCAGATCCATGAACAAAGTATATCTCTCCATTTATTTAGGTCTTACTTTCTCTAAACGGTGCTTTGTAATTTTCAGTGTATCAACCGTTACACTTTCTTTCACATCTTTTGTTAGACTTATCCCTAAGTAGGGTTTTTCATATGGTAAAAATATTTTAAAATTCCTATATCTGATTTTTCACTTCTGGTATATAAAGATAGAATTGATATTTGTTCATCTATCTTGTATTTTGCAGCTTTGCTAAACTCACTTATTCTAGTGGTTTTTTTTTTTAGTAGATTTCATTGGGTCTTCTTCATAAAAGATCATATCACCCAAATAAAGACATTTTAAGTCCTTCCTTGCTAATCTGGATGTTTTATTTCTTCTTTTACCTGATTGCACTGCTTAGCCTTTCTTGTACAGCACAGAAGAGAAATGATAAGAATGGAGAGCCTTGTTATGTTCCTGATCTTAGGGGGAAAATATTCCATCTTTCACCAGTCATATGATGTTAGCTGTAGGTTTTTTTGTAGATGTTCTTTAGTAGGTTGAGGAAGTTCTCTTCTGTTCCTAGTTTGCTGAGAGCTTTCATCAGAAATGGTTGTTGGATCTTATCAAATGCTTTTTCTAAATATCTGTTGAGATTATCATACGGTTTTTTTTTTTTTTAGTTTGCTAATATAGTGAATTACATTGATTGATTTTTTTTAATGTTAAGGGAACCCTACATTCCTAGGATAAACCCAACTTGGTAATGATATATTATCCCTCTAATATTTTGTTAGATTTGATTTGCTAAAATTTTATTTAGTATTTTTACATCTGTGTTCATGAGGGATATTTTTCTGTAGTGTTTTCTTTTCGTTTCTGTTTTCTTATAAAGCCTTTGCCTGGTTTTTGTGTCCGGATAATGCTGACCTTATTGAATGAGTTGGGAAGTATTTCTTCTTGCTCAATTTTCCAGAAGAGTTTGTGTGGAACTGGTATTATTTTTCTTTTAAACGTTTGATAGGACTCACCAGTGAAGCCATCTAGCCTGGAGATTTCTTTGTAGGAAGGCTTTAAACTACAAAATTAATTTCTTTAATGGTTAGAGAACTATTCACATCTCATTTTTTTTCTTGAGTGAGCTTGGCGTGTTTCAGGAATTTGTCTATTTCATCTGTTGTCAAGTTTATTGACATAAAATTGCTCATAACATTTCTTTATCTTTTAATATCTATAATTATGTCACCTCTCTCATTCTGGATATTGGTAATTTGTGTCATCTCTTTTCCCTGATCATTCTAACAGTTTATCAATTTTATTTATCTTTTCAAAGAACCAGCTTTTGGCTTTGATTTTTATTTCCCTAGTGATTAATGATATTGAGCCTCTTTTCTAGTGCTCATTGGCCATCTGTATATCTTCTTTGGAGAAATGTCTATTCAAGTTCTTTGCCCATTTCTCATTTGGGGTTTTTGTTGTGTGTATATTGTAGTTGTTGAGTTATAGGAAGAGTTCGTTATATATTCTGGCTATTAATCCCTTAAGAGATACATGATTTGCAAATATTTTCTCTCATTCTGTGGGTTGCTTTTTCATTATTTATAGTGTCCTTTGATATACAAAAGTTTTTAATTGTAATGAAGTCCACTTTATCTACTTTTGTTGCCTGTGCTTTTGTCATATCCAAGAAATCACTGCCAAATCTAACATCATGAAACTTTTGATCTCTGTTTTCCTCTAAGAATTTTATAGTTTTAGCTCTTATGTTTAGATTTTTTATCTGTTTTAACTTTTGATTATGGTGTAAGGTAAGAGTATAGCCAATTTTTGGAAACTTCCCAATATTGCCTGGCCAGGTAGAGGAGGCTAACCCCACAAAGAGGGAAAAATGGACAAATGTCAGTGTTGCTAAGAGATCAGATAAGATGAGGATCGCCCCCCCCCACCCCAAATATTTATTACATTTAGAAACATGGAGGACACAGGAGGAAAAATACAGGTCATGTTTTGGAACAATGACTGGTGTCATTTGTTTGCAGCATAAAAGGTAGGAAACTAGGCGAGAAGATTGGCAGAGGTCAAATGGGGGAAGGCTTTAAGTGAGTTTGAATTTTATTCTCTAGGCAGCAGTAAGGCATAAAAAGAATAATGAAATAATAATTCTATGGGGTAGAGAGCTGGTATCTCCTTTGTATTTGAAAAATTGAATTCCCTTCCAGCGAAGTGAGGTGCATATAAGGTAGGTCATTAGTACCAGGGGAACTAGTTCTTCCTGGTTGTTGCTAATCTTTGGCCCTAGAAATAGATACACGTCTCTGGACTACTGGATATATGTAATATACTCAACTTCTTGGTGGGGCTACAGCTGACAATAGCACAGCTCTGTTTCTCATTGGCCATAACTAGACTGTATTGAGCTGGGTTATTTTAAGCTGTGGACCAGACTGCTGATTGGTAGATGTTATTTATGTGCCTGAAAGTCATCAAGAAGTGCTATTATTTTCTGTTTTACTGTGCAGCAAATACTTCTGGGCATTTTCTTCAGCCATGGGGCTTTTTTTCTGGAGGCTGGCTACTCTGTATGCTCCATTATAAGGTGATCCTGAAGATACAGTTATTCTCCTCCAAGTCCCTGTTCTCCATCACCAGCATTTTTCCAATTAGAAAGTCTCTTTAAAAAAATTTTTTTTTAACTAGGAAGAAATAGAAAATCTGAACAGACCGATCACTAGTAATGAAACTGGATCAGTAATCAAAAAACTTCGAACAAACAGAAGTCTAGGACCAGACAGCCTCACACGTGAACTCTACCAAACATTTAAAGAAAAGTTCGTACCTATCCTTCTCAAAATATTTTAAAATGTTGTAGAGGAAGGAATGCTTCCAAACTCACTCTATGAGGCCAGAATTTTCCAGAGACCAAAATCAGATGAAGACACTACAGAAAGAAAGAAAATTACAAGCCAGTATCTCTGATGAACATAGATGCAAAAATCCTCAACAAAATTATTAGCAAACTTAATTTAACAGTACATTAAAAGGATCATACACCATGATCAAGTGGGATTTGTTCCAGGGATGCAAGGATTCAATATCCACAAATCAATCAACATGATGCACTACATTAACAAAACGAAGGATAAAAATCAAATGATCATCTCAATAGATGCAGAAAAAGCATTTGACACAATTCAACATTCATTTATGTTAAAAACTCTCAATAAAATAGGTATAGAAAGAACATACCTCAACATAATATAAAGGCCATATATGACAGACCCACAGCTAACATCATGCTCAGTGATGAAAAGCTGACAGCGTTTCCTTTAAGATCAGGAAAAGACAAGGATGCCCACTCTCACCATTTTTATTCAACATAGTATTGGTAGTACTAGCCACAGCAAACAGTTAAGAAAAAGAAATAAAAGGAATTCAGATTGGAAAGGAAGAAGTAAAACTATCACTATTTGTAGATGACATGATACTATATAGAAAACCCTAAAGACTCCACTAAAAAACTATTGGAACTAACAAATGAATTGTATCCAGCAACTTTACTGAGAAATCAGTATACAGAAACATGTTGCCTTTCTGTATATACATTAGTAATGAACTATCAGAAAGAGAAATAAAGAAAACAATCTCATTTACAGTTGCATCAAAAAAGAATAAAATACCTAGGAATAAATTTAATCAAGGAGGTGAAAGAATTATACTCTGAAAACTATAAGACATTGATGAACGAAATTGAATACAAACACAGATCGAATACTGTGCTTATGGATTGGAAGAATTAATATTGTTAAAATGTCCATACTACACAAAGAAATCTACAGATTCAGTGCAATTCCTATCAAAATACAAATAGCATTTTTCACAGAATTGGAACAAATAGTCCTAAAATATGTATGGAACCATCAAAGACCCCAAGTAGCCAACACAACCTTGAGAAAGAACAAAGCTGGAGGCAGCACATGCCCTGATTTCATACTAAACTACAAAGTTATAGTAATCAGAACTATATGGTACTGGCACAAAATCAGACACATAAACCAATGGAATGTAGTAGAGAGCCCAGAAGTAAACCCATGCTTATATGGTTAGTTAATTTTTGACAAAGAAGACAATAATTTACAGTGGAAAAGAGAGTCTCTTCAATCAGTGGTGTTGGGAAAACTAGATAGCTACATGCAAGAGAATGAAATTGAACCATTTTCTTATACAATTTACAAAAATAAACTCAAAATGGATTAAAGACTTAAATGTAAGGCCTGAAACCATAAAACTCCTAGGAGAAAACACAGGCAGTATGCTCTTTGGTGTTGGTCTTAGCAGTATAATTTTGGCTAAATCGCCTAAAGCTTAGGCAACAAAAGCAAAAGTAAACAAATGGGACCATATCAACTAAAAAGCTTTTGCACAGTGAAGGAAACTATCAATAAAATGAAAAGGCAACGTACTGAATGTGAAAAGATATTTGCCAATGATATATCTGATAAGGAGTTAATATCCAAAAAATGTAAAGAATTCACATGAGTCAATATCAAAAAAACAATCTGATTTAAAAATGGGCAGAGGACTTGAATAGACATTTTCTATGAAAAAAATACAGATGGCCAACAGACACATGAAAAGATGCTCAACATTAGTAATCATTACAAAAATGCAAATCAAAACCACAGTGAGATATCACCTCGCTACTGTCAGAATGGCTATGATCAAAAGTCAACAAATAACAAATGTTGGTGAGGGGGACTTTTAAGATCTAATGTCTTAGCAACTTTCAAATACGATACAGTATTGTTAGCCTACTCATACTTGAAAAGGTGCTCAACGTTACTAATCATCAGGGAAATGCAAATCAAAACCACAGTGAGATATCAACTCACACCTGTTAGAATGACTGTTATCAAAGACAAGAAGTAACAAGTGTTGGTGAAGATGTGGAGAAAAGGGAACTCTTGTACCCTGTTAGTGGGAATGTAAATTGGTTCAGCCACTAGTATGGAAGTTCCTCAAAAAATTAAAAATAACAACTATTGTATAATCCAGCAGTTCCACTTTTGGGTATTTATCAGAAGAAACCAAACACTAATTTTAAAAGATACATGCACTCCATGTTCATTGCAGCATTACTCACAATAGCCAAGATAAGGAAACAACCGAAGTGTCCATCGATGGATGAATGGATAAAGAAAACACACAGACACATACATACACACAGAGGAATGTTACTCAGCCATAAAGAAGGAAATCCTGCCATTTGTGACAACATGGATAGTCCTTGAGGGCATTATGCTAAGTGAAATAAATCAGAGAAAGACAAATATAGATGATCTCACTTATATGTGGAATCTTTAAAAAACAAAACAAAACTGAGCTCATAGAAACAGAGAACAGATAGGTGTTTGCTAGAGGCAGAGGTGGGTGAAATGGGTGAGGGTGGTCAAAAGGTACAAACTTCCAGCTATAAAATAAGTCATTGGGATATAATGTACAGCATGGTGACTATAGTTAATAATACTATATGGCATATTTGAAAGTTGCTAAGAGAGTAAATCTCATTATAAGAAAAAAATTTTTGTAACTATGTATGGTGATGGGTGTTAACTAGATTTATTGTGATCATTTCACAATATGTATAAATATTGAATCATGTTACATACCTGAAACTAATGTTATATGACAATTATATCTCATTTAAAAAGTTATATCTCATAAAAATTATTTACTAGAATAATTTGTTAATTAAAATTATTTTGTTTACTTAAAATAGCTTTGGGCAATTGCATAAAGCAGAGTTTTATATTTTTCTCTTTCTATAAGAGAATGTTTTGCTCTGTGTGCTTTGTGTTTCAACCTCAGGATATTGGGTTATACAAATAAATTGTATCTTTTCAGCACTGACAGGAATAGACGCTTTAGGAATAACACATTGAATTAAGGATGGCTTCTTTTACCACCCACATGTGATGAGTAGCACAGGGTATTTAAATGCTTTGTCACAGAACATGAATAGAGCTGATCATGAAGATACAAAAAATATATATATATACAATATTGTTAACCATAGTCACTGTGCTGTACATTAAATCCCCAGAACTTATTTATCCTGTAAGTGGAAGTTTGTACCTTTTGACCATCTTCACCCATTTCCCTCACCCCCAACACCCACCTGTGATAACCACCAATCTGTTCTCTGTATCTGTGAGTAGTCCACTGCTTTTATATTCCACATGTAAATGAGATCATGCAGTATTTGTCTTTCTGTCTCTGGCTTATTTCACTTAGTATAATGCCCTCAAGGTCCATTCATGTTGTTGCCAATGTCAGGATTTCCTTCTTTTTTATGGCTGAATAGTATTCTATTGTGTGTGTATATAATATAAAGAAGATACACACACATACCCCACATCTTCTTTATCCATTCACCTGTTGACAAACACTTAGGTTATTTCCATATCTTGACTATCTTGACTATTGTAAATAATGCTGCAGTAAACATTGGGGTGCATATATCTTTTCAAGTTACTTTTTTGTATTCTTCAGATAAGTACCCAGAAGTAGAATTGCTAGATCATGCGGTAGTTCTATTTTTAAGTTTTTGAGGAATCCCCATACTGTTTTGCGTAGTGGCTGAACCAATTTACATTCCCACCAGCTGTGTATAAGAGTTCACTTTTCCCACATCCTTGCCAACACTTGTTATCTCTTGTCTTTCTGATAATACCCATTTTAACAGGTAAGAGATTATAATCTCATTTTGGTTTTGATTTGCATTTCCCTGATGATTAGTGTTGTTGAGTACCTTTTCATGTACCTGTTGGGCATTTGTATGTCTTTGAAAAAATGTTTGTTCAATTCCTCTCCTCATTTTTTAACTGGATTTTTTTTTTTTGCTAATGAGTTGTATAAGTTCTTTGTATATATTAGATATTAACCCCTTGTCTGATATATGATTTGCAAATATTTTCTTCTACTTCATAGGTTGCCTTTTTATTTTCTTGATAGTTTCCTTTGCTGTGCAGAAGCTTTTTAGGTTGATGTAGTTCCATTGTTGATTTTTCCTTTTGTTCCTTGACCTTTTGGTGTCATATCTAAAAAATCATTGCCAAGATTGATGTCAAAGAGCTTACCCTGTATGTTTTATTCTAGAATTTTTATGGTTTCAGGTCTTATGTCCAATTCTTTAGTCCATTTGAGTTGTTTTTTGTGTATGGTGTAAGATAGAGGTTCAATTTCATTCTTTTGATTGTGGCTGTCCAGTTATCCCAAAACCATTTATTGAAGGGACTGTCCTTTCCCCAGTGTATATTCTTTAGCTCCTTTGTCATAAATTAATTGACCATATACTCATGGGCTTATTTCTGGGCCCAAATTTCTTCTTTGTAATTAAGATTCATCATTTAAAAATTTAAGGTTAAATTTTACAAGGTGGTATATTTAAATGGTTTACAAATTCAAAGAGTACCGCAAAGCTTATAACAGAGAAAGCAACGGTTCCTTGCCCCACCCTGCTCCACCTTGACTCTCCATACCTACAGAAAACCACTTTCAACCCCGTTAGTTCTTCTGGTGCTGTACTGTATATTCTTCAGTAACATATTTTTGTTTTCTTTATTTTTTATTGAGTTATAATTAATATATCATAAAATTTACCTTTTAAAAATGTACGATTCAGTGACGTTTAGTGTACTCACAACATTGTGTAACTATCATCACTATTTAATTCAGAATATTTTCATTGCCAAAAAAAGAAATCCTGTCCCTATTAGTCGTCATTCCCCATCTTTGTTTCTCTGTTCAAGCCTCTGGCAAACATAATCTACTTTTGTCTCTGTGGATTTGCCTATTATGGACATTTCCTATAAATGAAGTCACGCAATAAGTGGCCTTTTGTGTCTGGCTTCTTTCACTTAGCATGTTTTTGAGGCTCATCCATGTGGTAACAAGTGTCAGTATGTTATTCACTTTTATAGCCAAATAATAGTTCATTGCATTGATATACCACATTTTGTTTACCTGTTCATCAGTCAATGGACATTTAAGTTGTTTCCATTTTTAGACTGTTATGGATAGTGCTGCTGTGAACATTCATGTACAAGTTTTTGGGTATATACCTAGAAGTGAAATCACTGAATGAAATGGTAACTCTATGTTTAACTTTTTAAAAAAAATTTTATTTTTTTCTGTCTCTTTTAATTGAGGTATAGTTGCTGTACAATATTATGTTACATATTATATGTTACATGTGTACAGTATAGTGATTCATAATATTTAAAGGTTATACTCCATTTATAGTTATTATAAATTATTGGCTATATTCCCTGTGTTGTACAATATATCTTTTTTTTTTTTTTGCAGTACGCGGGCCTCTCACTGTCGCGGCCTCTCCCGTTGCGGAGCACAGGCTCCAGACGCGCAGGCCCAGCGGCCATGGCTCACGGGTCCAGCCGCCCTGCGGCATGTGGGATCCCCCAGGACCGGGGCATGAACCCGTGTCCCCTGCATCGGCAGGCGGACTCTCAACCACTGAGCCACCAGGGAAGCCCTACCATATATCTTTGTAGTTTATTTTATACCTAATATTTTGTACCTCTTATCACCTACCACTATATTGCCCCTCCCCTCTTCCCTCTCCCCACTAGTTTGTTCTCTATATCTGTGAGTCTGCTTCTTTTTTCTTATATTCACTAGTTTATTGTACATTTTTAGGTTCCACATATAGGTGATATCATTTGTCTTTCTCTGACTTATTTCACATAACATAATGCCCTCCAAGTACATCCATGTTGCTGCAAATGGCAAAATTTCTTTCTTTTTTTAAGGCTGAATACTATTCCATTGTATATATAGACCACATTTTCTTTATCCATTCATCTGTTGATGGGCACTTAGGTTGCTTCCATATCTTGACAATTGCAAATAATGCTGCTATGAACATTGTAGTGCACATATCTTTTAGAATTAGTGTTTTTGTTTTTGTTTTTTACATATATCCAGGAGTGGAATTGCTTTGTCATATGGTAGTTCTGTTTTTAGTTTTTTTGAGGAATTTCCATACTGTTTCCCACAGGCCGAACCAATTTACATTCTCACCAGCAGTGTAGGAGGGTTCCCTTTTCTCCACATCCTTGCTAACATTTGTTATTTGTGTTCTTTTTGATGATAGCCATTCTGACAGGTGTGAGGTGATATCTCATTGTGGTTTTGATTTGCAGTTCCCTGGTGATTAGTAAGCAACGTTGAACATCTTCTCAAGTGCCCGTTTGGCCACCTTCATTTCCTCTTTAGAAAAATGTCTGTTCACTTCTTCTGCCCATTTTTTAATTCAGTTTGTTTAATTTTGAGTTGTATTAGCTGTTCATATATGTTGGATATTAATCCCTTATCCGTCTTATCATTTGCAGATATCTTGTCCCATTCAGTAAGTTGTCTTTTCAGTTTGTCCCTGGTTTCCTTTGCTGTGCAAAAGCTTCTAAGTTTAATTGGGTCCCCTTTATTTATTTTTGCTTTTATTTCTTTGCTTTAGGAGATGGATCCAAAAACATATTGCTGTGATTTATGTCAAAGAGTGTTCTGCCTATGTTTTCCTCTAGGAGTTTTATAGTATCCAATCTTACATTTAGGTCTTTAATCCGTTTTGAGTTTATTTTTGTATATGGTGTTAAGAGAATGTTCTATTGATAATTTCATTCTTTTACATGTAGCTGTCCATTTTTCCCAGCACCACTTATTGTAGAGACTGTCTTTTCTCCATTGTATATTCTTGCCTCCTTTGTCATAGATTAATTGAGCGTAAGCATGTGGGTTTATTTCTGGGCTCCCTATCCTGTTCCATATGTTTAACTTTTTGAAGAACTGCCAAACTGTTATACACAGCAGCTATACTATTTATAATCCCACCAGCCATGTGTAAGGGTTCCAATTTTAACATATCTTCATCAACACTTGTTATTATCTGTCTTTTTGATATAGTCTTCCTGATAGGTGTGTGAAGTGGTATTTCATTGTTCAACAACATACTTTCAACTTTTTCTTTTAACCTTTTGATTTTAGACTTTATCTGTTAGCTTCTTGATATGGTAGGTGAGGGTTTAGCTGTCCACCACCTCCTCCCTGAAGCACACTTACCCTTCCCTTTCCCCATCCTTCCTAGTCTTCAGTCAGCTCTACCAGAGCTAGGTCAGAATTCATTGTTATGACTTAGTATTGTTTGCATCGAGCGCTATGGTATTATGATTACATTTTCTTTCTTTTGATTTTTCTTGGGTTAAAAATTACTTTTTTTCCCCTTTCCCCTCATGTATATATCATTATTATTTCCAAATTTTTCTGTCAGCCTCTCAATATCCCTCTCAAAACAGTTAAACATTGGTGACTCATCCATTCCTTTTTCTCCTGGAGTCTTCCAGTGTCCTGTTCCACTTTGGAATGATTTCTTTCTAGGCCTGTGGCATAGATGACATCTTGAGACCTTTTTTCGGCTGTCCTGGGAAATTAGTGAGACTTTTAACCTCTGGATTGATCTAAATTTTTAGTCTTTTTTCTCCCCTTTAACATCTCTGTTACTTTATTCTCGATCTGGAAGATTTCCTCAACTTTATCTTCAAACTCTTCAATTTTTACTTTCCTAAATGAAAAAGGATGACATAACATAATTTCCAGATTTCTTTACTATTCTTTAAATTTTCCTTTTATATTTTTCATGGGTACAATATCTTCTGTATTTCCAAGGATATTAGTGATAATGTCTTCAGTTTCTTTCAAGTTTCTTCTTTCTCTCTTTTAGCCACTTGGCTTTTTTCTAAAAAAAAATTCATTTATTTATTTAATATTTATTTTTGGCTGTGTTGGGTCTTCGTTTCTATGTGAGGGCTCTCTCCAGTTGCGGCGAGCGGGGGCCACTCTTCATCGTGGTGCGTGGGCCTCTTACTGTCGCGGCCCCTCCCATTGTGGAGCACAGGCTCCAGACACACAGGCTCAGTAGTTGTGGCCATGGGCCCAGCCGCTCCGCGGCATGTGGGATCTTCCCACACCGGGGCACGAACCCGTGTCCCCTGCACTGGCAGGTGGACTCCCAACCACTGCGCCACCAGGGAAGCCCTTACCGCTTGCCTTTTATATTAGAAGCTTTCCTCAGATGATCCTTTGTTTGTTCACATTTAAGAGGGAGACCATACAAAGCTGTTTGGAAACATAGACACGGGATGGTTGCTAACATTATCTGAAAATTTTCTGAAAAACAGGCACTGATCTAAGTACTTTATTTGCATTATCTTAACAGATCTTTACATTGGTCCTGTGAGGTTCTAATTTCACAGATGAGGAACATCTTGAGACTTAGATGGTACAACCCGAAGAAGGGGAACCCAGATCTATCTGCCTTCATATGATTTTTTTATCCATGATATTCTGTTTCCCTGCCTCCCTCCCAATAAATGATTTGTGAATACCAGGAAAACACTTTGTGAATACCAGGAAAATTCTTGAGAACCTTAAAGTCAGATAGAAACAAGACAGATAAATGTAATCATCCAAACACAAAATGACAGCGATTACAGAATTGTGCTGAGAGAAAATGGTGAGTATGATTGTTTAGGAGGGCCGGGGAGTGGTCTGAGTGATGTATCCTTTTTTTTTTCTACTAATCTCTTTTCCAGGAAGCCCGGTACATGACTTGGAAATATTAATATTTATGTGAGTGACATGTGAGGCTTGTTCAAACAGGCCTAGAAAAAAAGAAGTAGTAAGTAATACGCTAAATTAAAGGAAGCGTAATGGGTGATTTTATAAAACAGTAAAGAAAGTAGGAAGTATTATTTGGGAAGATCAGTATTGCACACATGATACAGCAGTGATTGATTATAACGCTATTTCTCTCAAATATCTTTATATTAGAAATTATAAACCCTTTATACTGTTTAATAGTATAGCAAAAAAATTATATATACATGTGTGTGTATTTTTAGATGGCCTCTCAGAAAGTTTACTTAGCTCAAGTTTGTCAAACTGCACTTCCTCAGTTTGAATGGTGCTGTTCCAAAATACATAGCTATTATAATCCCTGTCAGCGAAAGTCCATATGTGTCACCAGTTAAACATTTTTAACCAAAAGCAGTCACTCTGTGAAAATATTTTAAAGATGGTAGGAAGAGGCAAAATATAATTTAAAAAATATTTTTGTTTGAGTGACAAAGATTTACATCTCTTATTATTAGAACTGTCCTTTCATTTTTACAGAAAAGAAATATATCCTGTGTATGTGTACTTTGTCTTGTAGAATTTTTTTTCCTATTAATTATTACAGCTTGCTAAATAACTCCTGTGAAGTAAGCATAAAGGAGTATAATTAACTGGAGCTACAAGCAGTGATAGTACAATAGGAGGCAGATGTACCTACTGAAGGATAAAAATAATTACTTGAGAAATAGTTAAGTAGAGTATTTCTGTGATAAGACAATTTTCCCCCTTTCATTTCAATATTTACAGCATCCCACCATGAAATGTTCAGTTATGGCTAAGAGCCCTTTCCCCTAAAAGGAATAACCTTGTTATTTAGTGAAGTACCTATTCACATTAACATCAGGGTTAATATTGTGAGCTCTCTTTTCCTCATTGTAAGCATATCCTATATTCTTTGGTGAGAGGAATATGCTGTACTTTTTGTGTTCTAAAGGCTTATGATTCCGTATTTTTAATTTAGGAAAAGCTCAAAGGCATAAATGTTAATTACTAAGTTCTGAGGTATAGCTGTCTTTTATCTTCGGAAACATCAATTTCATATATGTGAAAACCAGTAGGACATAAAAAGGTTAAATTTGGTCTCAGCACTTTGCAGTGTAAGCTTCTACAAGACAGCAACTCTTTTATTGTTATGTATGTGTGTCTTTTGAATTTTCTATATGTTGAGGAGTTACTGTAGCAGACACCCCCCAAAATCAAGGTGGTTTGACCTAATAAAAGTTCACTTCTTGCTCACTTTTCAGTCTAGAGAGGTTGACTGGCCTTCCACGTGGTCATTCAGGAGCCCATACACCTTTTATCTT
The DNA here is from genome assembly GCF_002837175.3 of Physeter macrocephalus. Lineage (NCBI taxonomy): Eukaryota > Metazoa > Chordata > Mammalia > Artiodactyla > Physeteridae > Physeter > Physeter macrocephalus. Next base: position 77,828,893 of record NC_041225.1, read on the forward strand.
ATGACTCTGCCCTCCTTTGCATTCTGGAATCCTCTCCATTCAGCTGGTGTGGAGAAGGCATACTCATTTATTATCCACTCTCCTCCAGAAGCGACACCAGTGGTGAGAGGTATCATGTAGTTCCATCGCAGTGTCAGCATGCTGGGATTGGTGGTGGTGGTTGGGGACAAGGGGCTTCCTGCAACATCTCCCAGGTTTAACATTGTGCTTTGGACAAGGAGTCTGAATCTTTGGTGGTCCACTTACTGCTCTGCTAAAAGATACTACTTCCCCTTTCATAATATTATTCAAAGGTGGTAATATTAGCTAACTCTAGGTTGTCAGAAAACAGGAGGCAAAGGACTCCGGGCCACACATTCTTTACCCTATTCTTTAATTTCTCATTTCATTTTAAACCACAAAATATTTAACTAATTTGAGTCATTTAATCATATGGTCACTGAATCATAGTTTTAGAACTAGCTGAGGTCTTAGTACAATCTCTTCATTTGATAAATTAGGGAATAGGCTCAGAGAAATGGAGAGGCATTCCTAAGGTCACTACGTGCCAGAACTAGGAAAAACAAGTTTCCCAACCTCTAGTCTAGTATTCTCTCCTCTGTACTATGTCATCTTTGAGGGGCCTTCTTTTACAAATTCATATCTCCTAAATTAATACAAATTGTTTCCCCAGTTTTCTTTCCTTTGACTACCTTCCTAAGATACTTACCCTGGAGAAAGGGGGATTTTAATTGATATAGAAGAGAATTAGTGATCTGAAAAGCATTTGTCATATTGTTATTGTTGGGTCCTGTAATGGAGTGCCATAATGACTTTGCAGGCCCAAGGAAGGATGCCCCAGAGATTGGAGGGGCTGCAGGTAAAGGAGGGTTGCAGAGTCAAGTGGGGCCTCTTTGAAAATTTTGTCTATGGCCAGCTCAGACCTTAGGGAACATTTATGTTAACTTAAGACAAAGAATACACCTCTTCCACTTCTATTGACTTAGAAAACAGATTAATTCAGCTGAGAGGTCTTTAAATTCAATGAAATTTTTTGCTAATGATTAGAGAAACACAAATCAAAACTACAATGAGGTATCACCTCACACCAGTCAAAATGGCTATCATCAAAAAATCCACAAACAATAAATGCTGGAGAGGGTGTGGAGAGAAGGGAACCCTCCTACACTGTTGGTGGAAATGTAAATTGTTACAGCCACTATGGAGAAGAGTATGGAGGTTCCTTAAAAAACTAAAAATAGAGCTACCATATGACCCTGCAATCCCACTTCTGGGCATATATCCAGAGAAGAACATGGTCCAAAAGGATACATGCACTCCGGTGTTCATTGCAGCACTGTTTACAATAGCCAAGACATGGAAGCAACCTAAATGTCCATCAACAGAGGAATGGATAAAGAAGATGTGGTACATATATACAATAGAATATTACTCAGTCATAAAAAAGAATGAAATAATGCAGCAACATGGGTGGACCTAGAGATTGTCATACTGAGTGAAGTAAGTCAGACAGAAAAAGAGAAATATCCTATGATATCACTTATATGCAGAATCTAAAAAGAAATTATACAAATGAATGTATTTACAAAACAGAAACGGACTCACAGACCTAGAGAATGAACTTATGGTTACCAGTGTGGGAAGGATGGAGGGAAGGGTTAGTTAGGGAGTTTGGGACTGACATGTACACACTACTATATTTAAAAAGGATAACCAACAAGGACCTACTGTATAGCACAGGGAACTTTGCTGAATGTTATGTGGCAGCCTGGATGGGATGGGAGTCTGGGGGAGAATGGATACATGTGTATGTATGGCTGAGTCTCTTTGCTGTGCACCTGAAACTATCACAACATTGTTAATTGGCTATACTCCAATATAAAATAAGACGTTTAAAAGTAAAAAAACATACAATGAAATTTTAAAATTTAATTGTTTAATTCTGTCTGTTCACATGTAATTCCAAACTTAAAAGTGCTATTTTATTTTAAGTAACTCCCCCCCACATTTAAATAGTTCCCCACCATAAAATAATATAAATTCATTGTAGAAAATGCAGAAAAGTATATTCTTTAAATGACATGTAATTTCATTTCCTAATAGTAACCACAGTTATCACAGGTTGTGCCTGGAGTTGGGTAGTTGGTTTAATTGTTTGTGTCTCCACTAGAATGTAAACTTCCAGAGGATCAATGCTTGTCTTCTTTTGTCTTTTCATCTCCATGGCTCAGCCCAGTGTCAGGAATGTAATAGGCATTCAATAAAATATTTGTTGAATGCTTATTATGATTCTGGAGAGTGATGAGACTGGTTTTCACGTGATGGTTTTGGAATTTTTCTCACGGCTTTTCAGTCTCACCTCACACAAGTGACACACATGCAAGAGTAGGAAAGAGTAAAGGAGTCTAAATTTAAGCCAGAAATGTTTTTCTTTAAATTTACTTTGATCACAGTAGATCACGAGTGGCAAAGAGAAGGGCCCAAAACTTAGTTGCAGACAAAAGAAAGATACAGTTTATTGCTTATAAAGCAATAATAAACTGGTTCATTGTAGCTCTCATATCTTTTCCTCCTTCCACTTCCATTTTCCTCCTGTCCTTCCTCCTCTACAGAATTTAGCATCAGGACCATAGCGTGAGATAAGTCTTGCCACCTTCAGGTTCAACTTGTTGCCTTTTAAGGACTCTGAGGGTAGGATAGAAGGTCGATTTTTATTTTATTCATTCATTCATTCATTCATTCATTCATTCATGTATGGTTTGGCCGCACTGCCCAGCATGTGGGATCTTAGTTCCCTGACCAGGGGTCAAACCTATGCCCCCTGCAGTGGAAGTGTGGAGTCTTAACCACTGGACTGCCAGGGAGGTCCCTTATTTTTAAATGTAAAGTTTCCTCCCCTGCATAAGCCCACCAAAAGATTAAAAATTTTCCAGTGGAACTTGGGCAGTGTGTCTGTGTACATTTTATGTGTATGTATGGAAAATGTTTATATATGTAAATATCTGTATATAAATATATGTGTGTGTGTTTATATATCTGTATGTGTAGTGCTACCTGGTTACTTAGGTAATGGGGTAGAAATGTTAAGTACATGATTGTTGGATTCTCTCTAAAATCTGGGCTCTATCAGGTTGTCTTGACTTTTTCGATAGAAAGTTTTATAGGTTCTTTGGTAATTGGATAAAACTCTCACAATTGCTCTATCCCTGGCCTCTTGGGAGCACATAAGTAAATATTTAATGGTTCTTTTCTAGTACAGCATGGATGCTTAAAATATTAATTGTGGTCAACCAGTTGTGTGGTTATTGGTGTTCTTCTATGAGAACAATAACTTACAGCACAGTTCTTTATTTTAGAACATTCTGCCTTGCTATGTCCCTGATAATGTAAAGGTGGGCTGAGTTCTAATGAAGGCATTATAAAGATTGGACATGACTTAGAATCACAAAAAAGTTTATTCAACTCGGGACATTCTCAAATAAGTAATTTATGTTATATTTACATACTTGGAACTTCAGGCATATAGGTTAGGAGACCACCCTTCCTAATTTTTTACAGTAAGTGGCTTCCCTTTTCTGAAACACAAGAATGGGTTGAGGGGAGGGAGATGCTGAGAGGCCAAGTTAGGTGGAGGCAACTGTGCAGGTGGCACTAGGACAATATCGTGGAGGGGAAGCACCCTCACTGCCATCACAACTAATACCTCACTAATGTTCCAAGTCGGGAGGTGTGGGGATTGCTTTGCACTCTCCCTTCCCAGGAGATTCCAATGTGCAGCCAAGGTGAGGATGCTTGCAAAGCTCAAATAAGCTGCAGAGAGAATGTATTATGTAGCTACTGGCTTTAGTTGGACCTCATCAATTATAATTAACCAATTGGGAATTCCTGGATGAAATTTAAGGTTCATTCAGTAGTGAATGTACATCGAGTCTCAATCTTGTACCAGATTCTTATTAGTTACTAGGAATAGAAAGATAAATAAGATATGGTTGATAAAGGAGCACAGTCTAGTGGAGGAGATAGAAATAATAACAAATAATGTAATACAGGGCGCATAGGATATTAAAAAAGAGGTGTCTAGGGTATTACTGGAAATACAGTAGAAGGAGCAGTTAATGCTGCCTGAGGTTTAGGATGTGGGATGAAGTGGGAATGAAATGAGAAATGGTCAGGTTTTCACAGAGGAAGTGATGAATTAAGAGTTTATCAGGTAGAAAAGAGAAAAGAGGAGGTTTTTTAAAAAGTTTGTAACATGCAAAGATGTGAAGAAATTGAATAAGTGTTCAGGGATTGGTTGGAAAGCAAGATGCCATTGAGATAGTTGTAGGTTTTGCATCTAGAAAAGTAGATCAGAGTCAGGTGGTGAAGTGCCTTATAAACCACATTCAGGAATATGGATGTTATCTTGCATGCTATGGTGTCACAGGGTCAAATGCATACAGGGACTAAGTAGATCATCTTAAGAGTGAAGCTGGTCAGGTGTGAAGCAGTTAATAGCATTGGAGGCTCTAGTAATCTGGATAGCATGGACCTTGTTTAAAGGCATTTAAGTATGAAATGTTTTTTAAAGTTTAAATTTAAACTAAAATGGAATACTATTTAGGTCAAGTAAATCTGTGAAATTCAACCTTCAAGTGCCAGTCTGTAGTACCTTCAGTATAAGAGCCCAATAAGGATAATAAGGAAAATCGGTAAGATCTTTATAGCATTTCTAAAGAAGTATTGCAGAAATATAATTAAGAGTTGAGGTTGGACTGGAAATGTGGAGGTGAGAACATAGTAAAAAGGTTAGTGTAGTAATCTAGGTAAAGTGTTCCAGCAAGCCACCAATGCTTTCAAACAAGGTAGCTTACCCTGGTTGGCTACTCAATCCCTCTGCTGTGAAGCTGCCATCATTGATCATACCCTCTGCCCACCTCTGTTGTCATGTTGCTATACTGCTCCCCATCTTCATGTCATTTGCCCTGTTCTACTTCTCTGTGTGTTGAACAAGGTTTTGTTTGTTTCTCCATTGGTTCAGATTCTTAGATGAACACTCTGATGTTTCATAGAAACTTTCTTCTATTTCATCTGTAATTTAGCACTTTGGCATCTGGCTCCTGCTCCCAACATCTCACGCTGGAAAGATTCACCAAAGCAAGCTACTGGTTTTTACAATTGTTGTCTTCAAAGCCTGACACTCTTTGGGAACTGGTTTAGTCTTGGGTGGAGAACCACCACTTTTCTTTTTTATACTATGCTGGTTACTATCACCATCAGAAACACACTGCATTTGTTTAGAAGACGCCTTGATGAAATAGTTTCATTGGAACCTTACTTTTGTTTTTTTGTCTACTCTTGTTTTCTTCAGGTCCTATCACCGAAAATGAACAAGTATTAACATTTTACCACATTTATATTGCTTCTTGCATCCTCCTCCTTCCTGTATTTAGCTGGGTTATATAGATTGTAAACTCTTAGTCTTTTATGTCTAAAACCAGTTTTTAAATGGTAGTTTAGCCAATATGAAACTCCAGGATAGCATCTATTTTCCCTTAGCACTTGAAGATCATTAGCTTCATTGTATTTTGGGTGCTGTTGCTGCTAAGAAGTTGCTGTCAGCATAATTATGCCTTTGCTGGTAACCTATCTTTTCTTTTATGATTTTTCTCTTTATTCTTGCTGTCCCATAGTTTGATTGCAAGGTATTTAGATATAGATTAGTTTTTTATTTATCCTGTTTATTTGTTAATATATATTTTCAACCTAAGGACTCCTATCTTTATTGGAACATTCTTAGCCTTTTCTCCTTAGTATTGCCTCTGCCATTCCCACTATTTTAAACTTCTAGAATTTTTTTCTTTTTTTAAAAAATAAATTTATTTATTTATTTATTTATTTATTTATTTATTTTTGGCTGCTTTGGGTCTTTTTTGCTGTGTGCGGGCTTTCTCTAGGTGCGGCGAGTGGGGGCTACTCTTTCATTGTGGTGCACAGGCTTCTCATTGCGGTGGCTTCTCTTGTTGCAGAGCACGGGCGGTAGGCACGCGGGCTTCAGTAGTTGTGGCACATGGGCTCTAGAGCGCAGGCTCAGTAGTTGTGGCGCACGGGATTAGTTGCTCTGCGGCATGTGGGATCTTCCCGGACCAGGGCTTGAACCCGTGTCCCCTGCATTGGCAGGCGGATTCTTAACCACTGCACCACCAGGGAAGCCCTAGAATTTCTATTAAGTGTGTGTACTTCTCATTCTATCTTCTATGTCTCTTTACCTTTTTAAAAAATATTATCACTTTATTTCTCTGTACTACATTCAGGGTCAGTTCCTCTGTAATATTTTTCATTAGACAACTGTCGCTATTTGGACAGGTTTCTAGATAAATCACTGGATCAGGAGTTTATGGCTGGTGACCTTTTATATATGTATGTAGGTAGGAAGGTAAGTAGGTAGGTAGGTAGTTAAATAGGAGGACGGGTCATCTGCTGCTAATGAAAGATACCAGGGTAAAATGAAGGAGACAGAGAAAGTGGTGAAGGTCACTGAGATGAGTAATCTCATTCATTTCTTGGTTAAAAAGCTTTTATCTAAGATTTTTAAAAATAAAAATCTAAGTAAAAGAACTGATAATCATAGTTTTTATGTTTTCCCTAAGCATTAAAGAGAACTTAGTTGTATTAGCTGAAAATGTGAGTTTGTTTTGTTTTTAACTTTATGTTGGCAGAAGATAAAGAAAAGAAGAGAGGTATGAGAATTAGAAGACCTGTATTTCATTTGGTCTTGGTTTTGCCAGAACTTTCGATGAGTTATGTAACTTTGCCAGAATGTACCTTGCCTGTTTTTTGGTATTATATTGTTTTTATGAAGATAGTTGAGATGATTGATTATAAAAAGGTTTTGAAAACCATAAGCATTGTTCATAAGATACAAAGATGCAAGAGTAGTGTAAACCACAGATTTAAATTATTTTGGAAGTATCATTTTTATGCTTATTTTCTCTAAATTAAAGTGGATAATGTGTTAGAAATATAGTATTGTTTTAAAGGAGATATATGTATGCTTTTCTTTTTAAAATAGTCTAAGTATTTTATTTTACTTGGTTTGTCCCAGTGAATTTACTTGGTAAAGTATTTTTAGAAAAACATGTGGATGAAATATTAGTCATTTACATATATACACTACCAAACGTAAAATAGATAGCTAGTGGGAAGCAGCCGCATAGCATAGGGAGATCAGCCCGGTGGTTTGTGACCACCTAGAGGGGTGAGATAGGGAGGGTGGGAGGGAGGGAGACGCAAGAGGGAAGAGATAGGGGAACATATGTATATGTATAACTGATTCACTTTGTTACAAAGCAGAAACTAATACACCATTGTAAAGCAATTATACTCCAATAAAGATGTTAAAAAAATATTAGTCATTTAAATTAGATCATATCTGTATTCAACATCTACTATATATGAATAATTTATAGAGCTTTATTGTGAGTGCAATGGTTCTATGTAATCTAAAGCAGATGATTTTTTGTTCTCTTAAAGGCACTAGAACTAAATTTTATTATTTGATTTAAGATAACTTAAATTATACGTAATCTTTTTCTTGTTTGGCAGGCAACCAGATAAACTGGTGGTAGTTTGGACGAGAAGAAGCCGAAGGAAGTCTTCCAAGGTTTGTCTGTTTTCTAAATTTCTTACCCAAATGTTGAATTTGACTTTTGGTCAAATTATTAAGCTTCTCTGGTCCCAGTGAAGAATATTTTAAAATATTACTTGATATTTTGGGTTATTTCTTATTATCTAATGTACTAAAGTGATTGATCAGGCGCTGTATGTAAACTTGTTACTGCAGTTCCTAAAGCAGGAGCCGGTTACCTGAGTTTTGATTTTGGATTTTGTAGCCTTGAATAATATAATAGTTATTTAACTTCTCTGTGCTAGGATGTCATGAAATAATGATTAAATAAATATCACTTACAAAATTATACCTAGGATTACTTTATTGAGATTCCAAGAGGATGAAGTTAGGACACACATAAGGAATGATGAGTTATCTGAGTCCATTGCTGGGTTACTGAAGAGGAGTTGGATTTTTCAAAGGTTTTAATTTTTTATTCTTATGGCTTTGTGGGGAGTGGAACAGAATTTTATTTATTTATTTATAATTTTTAAAAAATATTTTTGGTTGTGTTGGGTCTTCGTTGCTGCGCGTGGGCTTTCTCTAGGTGCGGTGAGTGGGGGTTACTCTTCGTTGCGGTGCATGGGCTTCTCTCATTGTGGTGGCTTCTCTTGTTGCAGAGCACAGGTTCTAGGCACACGGGCTTCAGTAGTTGGGGGACACTGGGCTTTCTCTAGGTGCGGTGAGTGGGGGTTACTCTTCGTTGCGGTGCATGGGCTTCTCTCATTGTGGTGGCTTCTCTTGTTGCAGAGCACAGGTTCTAGGCACACGGGCTTCAGTAGTTGCGGGACACGGACTCAGTAGTTGTGGCTCGCGGGCTCTAGAGCGCAGGCTCAGTAGTTGTGGCTCACAGACTTAGTTGCTCTGCGGCAAGTGGGATCTTCCTGGACCAGGGCTCAAACCCCTGTCCCCTGCATTGGCAGGTGGATTCTTAACCACTGCGCCACCAGGGAAGCCCAGAACAGAATTTTAAAATGTTCAGTAGCAATTCTAGGTATTTTTAAAATTCCAATCTATAGACCAGTAGGTATGAGTATATTTTTGTAAGCACACAATAACTACAAGCATGTTTATTGAATGTTGGTTTTTCTATAAGTAGACTTATGTAAAGAAAAATTTATTCATTTTAACTGAAATTAAATTTTAATTTAATTTCAGAATTTAAAATTTTTTAAGGGCATCTTTTTAAATTTTATTTTTATTGAATTAAAATTTATATATGGTATAAGTCACAGATCTTAATTACACAATTTTATGAGTTTTGATCACTATATAGTTGTATAATTACCACTCCTATCAAGATATAGATTATTTTCATCACCTTTTTCCTTTGAGTCCTCTTCCAGTCAATTGCCAATCCTTAGAGGCAACTACTATTCTGATTTTTCTTTCAGCGTAGGCTATTTTTGCCTGTTCTTAAATTTCACATAAATAGAATCATACAAAAGTACTATTTTATGTCTGATTTCTTTTGTGCAGCATGTTTTTGAGATTTTTTCATGGTATTGTGAATATTGGTAGTTAACTTTTTTCATTGCTGAGCAGTATTCCATCATGCACATATACTGCAGTTTGATTTTTTATACATCTGTTGATGAACATTTGATTTGTTTCCAGTGAATATTCTGAGTATTCAACTATTGTGAATAAATCTCTTGTAAACATTACTGTTCAAGTATTTTGAGGGACAAATGTTTTCTCTTGGACGAATAACTTGGAATGGAATCAATGGGTAATAGGGTACATACATTTTGAACTTTTAATATACCCCCACCAGCAATATAGGAAAGGTCCAGTTGCTTCACCTCATGAATAGCATTTTCTTCAAAGCATACATTTGTAGTTTGGGGGCATTATATTTTGGACATGTAATATTTTATTATCTATTTATTTATGAGAAGGGGTTCTAAAAATAGACTTAGGGTCTTCTGTCAGTTTTGCTCAGTGGGTCTTAAGCTTTTGTGAAAAGGAACAATATTAGGCCATCCACTAAGTATGATAGAAGAATCTGAATATAACTATAAACATTGGAAATCGACCCTAAATGTTTTTAGCTATCAACAAAAAGTGATTTCCCTTTTTAGAAACTAGATACTAATTGTTTTCTTAAAACGTTATGAAGCACAATGAAATACTTTAGATTACAGGTCAATTAAGCATACCCATATTTGAAATTAAGTATACTTTTAATTTAATTACATTTTTGAAAGTCAGTCAAATAACTTTTAGGTCCAGATTCTTTTTTATATTGTATCAAATATTGATTGAATCCAGATGGTGAAATACAAACATAGGCTACAGGTTGATTTTTCTCAAAATATAATATTTTCTAGAAGGAACTATTTCTTATTGGACTAATTTTCCAGTTGTGATGCTCTTAATATTTCACATCCCTTTGGATATTTTAGAATCATTGTATTTTCTCTTGAAACATTATAGATGTACTTTTGAAAAGTTTATGAGAACTTACAATGTGTTGTTTATTATAGCATATACATGATATGTTCATGTATATATGAAATGCTGTTCTGTAAATTGTTCACAACAGCTAAATAAGGACATAAATATTTCATAGAAGCTATGAAAGAAATGATAATGATATTATTGTGAAAATTAAACAAATAACTTTTTTTTTAATCTTGAGAAGCTTGAGATCCATGGCATTTTGGAATTTAAAAAAAAAGAAAATTGTCCCCAGCTATTATTTTTTAAAATTAGCTATCAGTTATATTAAATCCACAGACTAGAACCATTGTTTTCTTCTGAAAGACTCTTCTGTTTTCTGACATTTTTCCTTTGAAATATTATTTGCTTGCTAAGTCCCATTGAAATCACTTAGGGGGAAAACAGATTTCTGCAACCATTGGCCAGAAAATAGTCTAGTTTTTATTTTTAACTGTGTTTCTGGAAAGAGTTTGAACTACGCTGTAATTAATTTTTTTGGGTTATCTGTGTAAGTTATTATTTATCTTGCCTGATTCTGAGTATATCTACCTTTTAAAAAAATTATTTTATTGAGGTATAGTTGATTATCTACCTTTTTTATATTGGTGGATTGAAATTTATAACTGACACTCGGATAACAGATTAGACAGTAAAATAATAAGGCACATTGCCTTATTTAATTTAAAGTTTAGTTTTCAGTTTATTGCTCACTTTCTTTGGGTACATGTCTATTTTTCTAGTTAAATATATAAAGAACTCATTGCTGAATCATTTTTTATCGAGAAAATAATAGCCATGAGTAATTATCCCAATATGCAGCTTCCCCACCTCTTATCCTCAAGTCGTGGCATTTATAACAGAGATTTTTTTCAGGCTGCAGTTAATTTGTATATGCTTAAATAAATTATTTTTCAGTACAGTGTTTGACAATAAGAAGCAGGGAGATTGTGATAGACAAGAAGAATTATGGCAGAGTAGTCTGTTTCCTTAAATCTAGTTTTCTAAATTTAAACTCACAGAGAGATGGGAGAGTTCCAAAGGGAAACAAGAGCTTGAAAGTCCTCACCAGCTTTTGGGTGGCATTACCACCTCTACTCCCTGCTCTATGGTTGTGCTATAGCCTTTATCAATGTGCTGTGGTATCATGAAGGGGTGGGTATAGTTGTAGAGCTTTGACTTATGACCATGATGTGGACAACTCTAAGGTAAATTTATATGTGACATCTTAAACATATGGGTAGATGCAGTTTTATAAATTGAAAATCATCAATTTAAAAACTAAATGACAGTTATAAATTTTCAGTGAAATATTTTGATTTTGTAGGAATCAGAAGTAACAAGTGAATATTTACTCTGTGTTTAGTTCCATATTAGGTACAAGTCTTTTAGGTAAGATATGATATGAAATAATTTGAAAATAAAGAATTTTATAGAGTCATTACTCAAAATTGAGAAATGTTACCTTTTCCTTAGGTCTGCCTTTGCTAAAGGATCTGTGATATGATTAAAAAGTGAAAAAAAATATATGAGTGGAACTGGATTATGTGGCTTCATCCTTTCTGCCATTAACTGTACTAGGATGCTGGCAAATGATTAAATAACCTGCCTTTCCTGACTCTACTAAGGAGCTAGCTAAATAGCTGTATGTGTTTTGTACCAAATTATTTTCTAGGGAAATCCTTTCTGTTACCCTGAATAAAAACTGATCAGGGTTCTTGTAGTGCTGATGAGTGCCAATATGAGGTGCTTTTTAAAAAATAAAGTTCTTAAGAACCTAAATTCCTGTCTCAGTTGATTTGTACAGTTAGATGTTTAATACCGCAGCTATTTTTAGTTACCTGTATTAGACTTTTCATTCTTTTTCTAGCTTCAGGTTTTTTAATTCTGTTTGAGGTAGAAGTTGTAGTAAGCTCTTCTGACTAGGAACACTTTTTTTTTTCCTTCGTGTTTGCTGCTATATACATCCATAGTTTCCTCTCCAGCAAAATTTACTGATTCTGTTTTCTGCCTAGTATATAATAATTAGCTAACATTATCAAAGCTGGCATTGCCAGATACTCAGCTGGACTAATTGATATTGTTACACTGTCCTAACTTAGCTAGGTGTACAGTCCCTAAAACAGAAAGCCAGAGCTCTGTCTTAGTTTGACCTTTTCTCTTGCTGGGAAGAGATGCTGGATAGAATGGTCAGAAAATGGCAGCATACTAGCAGCTTGGGAACTAGCACCTTTCTATCTTTTTTTTTTTTTTTTTTTCGGTACGCGGGCCTCTCACTGCTGTGGCCTCTCCCGTTGCGGAGCACAGGCTTCGGACGCGCAAGCTCAGTGGCCATGGCTCACGGGCCCAGCCGCTCCGCGGCATGTGGGATCTTCCCGGACCAGGGCACGAACCCGCGTCCCCTGCATCGGCAAGTGGACTCTCAACCACTGCGCCACCAGGGAAGCCCCTTTCCATCTTTTTTTATTAAAAAAAAAAGAAAGAAAGAAAAAAAAGGTTTTAATTCATTAAGCAGATTGTATTTTTGTTTATTGGGTCTAATTACCATTCCCTGATCCAAGACTGAGAATTTAAAGAGGTCATTTAGAGGATCAGCATTAGTATACCTGAGGAAATTACGTGGTATCACCATATTCTAACCCTGCCCAGTTGTTAGTTGGTCTCTACATTCCCTGCTTTTCCCACTCTTGACCTCTGTGTCTTATACATAAATGTTAAGACCTTAGGGATAGAAGACTATTTTCTTGACTACTGTGTGAATCAGAAATAGTTTGCTGTGATGTCGGTTGGGTGAAGAACTCTGAACTTGAAAATCATGGAGTTGGTTCTCCTCCTGATTATTAGTATGGCTTCAGGCAAGCCATTTACTCTTTAATTGCTTCAATTCCCTTATCTGGACCTGGTTTAGATCTCCTAAAGATATTTTCAGGCCTAAAATTCTTTGATGGTCTTTTTTTTCATTCAGAATTTTACAAAAACTCTATCTTTTCTGCCGGGGCTAATAAGTAAAGTTCAGTTATTATGGTCTTTTTTTTTTTTAATGTATCGGGAGACTATGAAAATATAATTATGGGAAGTTTGAAGAGACCAGAGAAATTGCTTGACCTACCATGACAATACATGAGAATTAGAGTTGTCATAAATCTTCAGAATTAAATATGTAGACTCTGTAGAGTTTTGATAAAAGATTTTCTAAGATGGGCAGCAATTTACTTTTCAAAATGGATATTGTTTACTTTGTGGAGTTTTTGTTCTAGGACTGTCAGCAGGCATAGAAATAGGCAGGGGAATAGAGGAATCCCTGGAGGTGTTTTTTAATCAGCAAAACTCAGTTCTTTACCTTTGGCTGTGGTGTGCTAAGTCTCTTTTGAGTCTCTACTTCCCTTTCCTCAACTGAAGTTTTGTGATCTGGGGGCAATGAAGAGAGAATAGAGAGGGAGTTATTGACAATTTAGCTGGAGTGGGAGTAGTTAGTGCTGCTAAACCTATATCTTGTGCTGGTATTTTATCTTTTATTGAAGTATAGTTAACTTACAATATTCTGCTGGTATTTTAACTAACAAGATATGATAAGATTTGCACGGACATAAGTTTCCATGATCTTGATTGCTTCTCAATTCCACTTCCTGGGTTCAAATCCAACTTTTGCCACTTACTTGCTGTGTGATCTTGGGCCAGTCTGTGTCTCAGTTTCTTCATGTGTTAAATCTGCTCCCTGACATGCACCTGCACTCATATACTTTAGCTCCTTTCCTATTATTATGGAAGAATCGTCTGTGCTCTGAGCAAATGCCAGTTTGTCTCCTCTTGTACTGTTAAGGACATTACTCTAGCAATTATTTCTCTTCTGCATCATTAAATTTTCCCTCAACTGGATATTTCTCATCAGCCTAAAAATATTTTTCTCTTATGTGAAAAAATTCTCTTCTGACACTTATTTCTCCCACTAGCACCAACCTATTTCTCTCTTTCTCTTTCAGCAAAACACCTCAGAGGAGTTGAATGTACTTCCTAGCTCAGTTTCTTTCTTCCTATTCTTTCTTGAATCCATGCTAATCCAGTCAGGTGTTTACCCTTGTCAGTCCACTGAAACTGCTCTTGTGAGGTCAGTAATGGCTTCTGCTTTGTTAAATCCAGGGGTCATTTTCCAGACCTCATCCTCTTTGACCTGTCATCAAGATTTGGGACAGATGATTGTTCCTTCCTCCTTAAAACATTTTCTCCACTAGAGTTTCAGAATAACACACGCCTCTGCTTTTCCTTCTGCTTTACTGACCCTTCTTTGCTGATTCCTCCCCATTTCCTGGACCTGTTATTGTTGTGCTCCAAGGTTCAGTTCTTGAGCCTTTATCTCTCTCTCCTTCTCTCTCTCTCTCTTTCCCCCTCCCTCTCTCCCTCTCTCTCTTTCTCTCTCTCCTCACTCCCTTGGGATCACATCCAAGTTTTAAGTGTCACCTGCATGCTGATGATTCCCAAACTTACAACTCCCGGCACATACATCCAGCTGCCTATTTAAACACCTACACTTGAATATCTAAAAGGCAACTTAGATTTATTGTGTATAAAACTGAGTTCCTAATCTTATTTTCCAAACTTGATCCTTCGGCAGTTTTGCCTCATATCTGTTAATAGCAATTCCTTTTATGTACTTGCTCAAGGGCAAAAGCCTTAGAATCAGCCTTGGCTACTTTCTTTCATACAATCAGACAGAAAACCTTATTGATTCTATCTTGAAACTTTGAAAAAATATATGGAATCTGACTACTTTGTACCACTTTTCTACCACCCCAAGCCAAGTCACCATTAGCTCTCCATAGGATTATTGCAGTAGCTTACTGGTCTCCCTGTTTCCTCTTTTACATCTGAAGCCTATTCTAAATACATTTGCTAGAGTCAAAAAGCATAACTTCTGCTTAAAATCCTCCAGTGGCTTCCCATCTCACTCAAATTACAAACCAAAATCTTTGGAATGGGCTGCCAGAGCCTCATATGATTGGGCCCTCCGTGATTTCTCTAGTCTTATCTCCTGCTGCTCTTCTCTTTGACCACTCTGTTCCAGACATAGGCATTGTTGTTATCTAACTGCCTCAGCATCTTTCCAGTTGCTGGCGCATATCCCTAGAAAGCTCTTCCCATGTTTTAAAATATCTGATTCAACTCCTTACGGTCTTCTCTCGTCACCTGCTCATTGACACTTTTCTCTGATTAACCTGTGGAAAATTGTTACTTTTTCTTGCCCCTTCCATCCTTCTTCCCTGCTTTCATTTTTCTCCACAGCGTTTCTCTCTACCTAACATGCTGTCTGTTTTACTTAACTATTTTGTTTGTCTGTCTCTTCCTACTATTCTGAAAACTCCACTAAGGCAGATTTTTTTTTTTTTTTTTTAACTACAGTTCCTAGACAATGCTTGGCAGATAGTATCAATTGAGTGAGTGAATGAATGAATGAATAGTAGCTACCTCATAGGGTTCTTATGCAGATTGAATGAGTTAAACATAAGTAAATTCCAAATATGGACTGACATATAGAAAGTACTTCTTTTTTTTTTTTTTTTTTTTTTTTTTTTGTGGTATGCGGGCCTCCGGACGCGCAGGCTCAGCGGCCATGGCTCACGGGCCCAGCCGCTCCGGGGCATGTGGGATCCTCCCAGACCGGGGCGCGAACCCGGTTCCCCTGCATCGACAGGCGGACGCGCAACCACTGCGCCACCGGGGAAGCCCCTAGAAAGTACTTCTTAAGTGTCAGCTTTTATTACCACCTTCATAGCATGTCCACGGACACTCCTGAAGCCCAGAGAGATGAAGATTTAGTTGAGCTGTCTTGGCATACCATTATTCATTAGCTTTGGCTGGAAGTGCCACCACAACGGAAGACCTAAGAGTGGTGACCCCCACATTTCAGGGGGTTCCTTAGGAAACCTTGATAATCAATATTTACAAGGAAAAAAGTCTTTAAAATTATAAGCACTAGAAACATTAACTGTACAAACTGCTTTCTTCTTTACTTGACCCAAATAAACATTATGGTTTAGTGGGAAATGATCTTAAATGCAGACTATACAATTAATTTTTCCTTTTAAAGAATGAATTTGCCCTTAAGTTCCTAAATCACAAAGTAATTTTAAAAATGTTTCTCCTAATAAGGTTTTTATTCAATCCTAAATAGCTTTTGAAAATATGAGGCACCTCATTTTTGCATCTTCTTGTGTGTGTGTGTGTGTGTGTGTGTGTGTGTGTGCGTGCGTGGGAGAGGGTAAAGGTTTGTCTACAGATAGTAATCTGTAGCTACCATGTGATATAACCATCATAGCCCAAGTTTAATGCTTGAAAAGTTTTATTTGACTAATCATTTTTGTTTTAGGGAGACAGATCTAATGGATAGTTAAATAGGGTCAATATATTTTTGTAAATTATTAACATTGCATTTCCTGTACTTCAAATTGAAGCCATTATTTTTATTCTGGTAGGCTCATAGCTGGCAGCCTGGAATAAAAAATCCATACCGTGGTGTTGTAGTGTGGCCTGTTCCTGAAAACATTGAAATCACTGTGACACTTTTCAAGGTAAGTTCCAGTTTTATAAGTTATAGGATTTATTATATAATCATAGTTCTAAATGACGGAATATTTCAGTATTCATTGTTCTATACATTTGGGTCCTTAATGTGCAGTAAGGACCTTAATGTGCGTTATTTTTAGAGATATAGCAATTTATAACAATGTAAGGATATCAGGGTGTTTCATGGTCTATAAAGTCCAAATAATTTGGCCTATAAAGTCCAAATAATTTGGGAGTCTTTTTGAACTTATTCCAATTAAGATCAATTGGAATACTTCTTTTACTACTTCCTACATTCTACCCACAGAGAAGTTTAAAGTGCTTTTTCTGTGGAAAGCTGAGGTTTGTGGAATTCTTAGTCCTGACCCTCATTTTGTTAGCCTTGTTTGACTAATAACAGGATAGGCTTTTCAATTAGTATATGATAAATATTTTATTGATGTTAATATAAGAAGATAAGTTTTAAATTGATTTTTGATAAATATTTTATAAATGTTAATATTTTATAAATACTATAACTTAAAATAAAAATTCGGATAATAAATTCCAAGTGCAGGTCCAAAAACATAGCTGTGTATATAATATAGCTAACTCTTTTTATATATGTTTTTTTCTTGAACGTTTTCCTTATTTCTTAACATTATAAAATAGTCCTCACACATATGACAGTTATGCACTAGAATATTTGCTTTCCTAACCAGTTCCTTACCTGCTCAGAAAAAAAAGGTGGAGACAAGTATGTCTCAGTTTCAGCCTTCTTGAAAGTGGTGCAGTTAGGAAACAAATGCTTTATTTCTTCTTTGAATCCTTCCAATTGTGTTGACGTTACTTTTGCAGAAGGACGGAATGAAGGAAGACATCTCATTAAGCACAAACATAAAGTTTGTGAAAATCCACTAAAATACTTTGGGATATGAAATCTAAGTTGAGCAAAGTTATATGGCTTAGAGTGTGAAATCACTGTGTAAAAAAATACTTTTGATTTTGTAATCCAGTATATTAATTCATATGTTCTGGAACTACTGCAGAGATCAATAGAACAAAACAGTATGATGAACGTTGATGTTCTAACCCATGAATGGGACACTACTTTTAAATGCTCTGTTTCACAGATACTCTATTTTATCAGAGATTCTTAACACTTTATGTACATTTTATAGTTTTGATATTATTGTTATTGGATCCTTTATAGTTTTGATATTATTGTTATTGGTATTATAACTTACTTGATTATGCTTATCATATATACACTATACTTGATTTGTTTGCCCAGGGAGAAATAAGGGATGAGACTGTAGCTGCTCTTCCTTTTTTTTTCAGGAAAGATCAGAACCATCCTATTACCCTTTAGTCAGCTGTCCTAAAAGCCTATTATTAAACCCCCCTTAACCATACCTCTCCTAATGAAATGATATAGTAAGATTGGTAGTTAACAACAAGACCTTTAGAGTACTATTTCATTTAATTCTTACAGCAACCCTAAGGTTCTGTAATTATTCCCATTGTACTGATAAGGAAACTGAGACTAAAGAAGAAGGTAACTTGCCCAGTCACACTGTGATTTAGCCCTGGGGTGGTTGTTGTTTGTTTTTGATTTTGTTTTACATTGTATGGCCTGTTCTGTAATACAAACCACTCTGAATATAGATTACAACAGCAAAATCTCTGACATGCTTGAGGAAGACTTTTAAGTAATCTCTTGTGTGTTTTTGATTCAGTCTGTTTATATTGGTAAAGCAAGTGAATGGACATAGTTACACAACTTTAAAAAAAAATGATGATAGAGAACAAGGGGTTAGAAGAGAGCCAATAAATGGCTGACAGCCATGTGTTTGGGCAAAGGATATGCACTAACTGAGTGATTCTGAGTTGAAAGTGGCTGTTGAAATGTGTTACTTGGAGGATTAGGAGGTGAGTGTAGTTTTCAAGTGCTGATGAGAATGTTCAGCATATCCTATCACTGAACTCTTATGTCTTTAAGTGTTAGTCTGTAGGGGAAAAAACCCAAATACCCCTTCCTCCCCATTTTGCTGTATTACACACATTTCTCTTCAATTGTTCTATGGAGGCAAACTTGTGACCATTTAAAATACTTTAATAAATACTTAGATAAATAACTTTATCTTCCTGACTCTACGTCTTCCCAGAGTTCCATAGAAAAGCAGAAAAGTAAAACAAAACAAAATAATTTTTCATTCTTTCATGGTAATTTTTTTGGATCTTGCATTTAAAATATTCAAGTGGAAAACTTTTTCATATTTCCCCCTTCCTTTTACTTAAAGTCTCACAATTTACTTAATCCTGAAACTTGTAAATAGGAAAGGACTGCTCTGAATCCTTTTTGTCCTAGGTATGGTATTCACAGAGTTGTGCTCATAGACAATGTGCTTTTTAAAAAAGTTATCAATATATTTCATTTTTCTGTGACTTAACCAGAAATTAATTTCTTTAGCCTGCATGCTTGATTTTGAAATTTGAATTAGATTGAAAATAGCTATTTCTAGTAAATGAAAAAAAAAAGCCTTTTAGGGTTTTGAGAAGGAAAACAGCTCTTTAAGCCATTTTCACTTTTTCTCTTTAGTGCAATGGAAGTAAAAGAGACACTAGAGGGTAGAGAGTAGGATATAAAGAAGACAATTGATTCAAGCTAGAAGCACTTTTTACTACAAATGTTTTTGTTTAGTCAGTAATATAATTAGTTAATTGTGTACATAGTCCAAAATGAACATTATTGTTGCTCCTTTACATCTTTTTAGTGACTTTGCCCTATCAGATATGTCCCTTGGTCCCATTAAAATTATTCTTTTAAGGGTAATATATCATCTCTGTTTCTAAAAATGTTTCATCAGCTTTGAGAATTAATGTATATCATATATAAGTTACTGTTCAATATTTTTTAATTTGTAAGATATATATTCATTAATTCATTCATCAAGTATTCTTGAGAAACCACTGTGTGCCAGGTACTTTTCTAGGTCCTGGGGACACAGAGATAAAACTGAACCAACAACAGGGCTAAAAGCCAGACAGACCTGGAACTGCAACATAATTTTAACACTTATTTGTGGGAAGTTACATCCTTTAGGTCTCGGTTTTCTGTTCTGCTAAATGGGAATAAAAATAGTAGCTATATCATAAGTTGCTGTGATGATTAAAACCCTTAGCACAATAACTGAGGCAGAGTGTGTGCATTGCAAATATTTTGTATTACTACTACTACTACTATGATTAACTGTACCAGCTGTGCTAGAACTATGCTGCATACTTCAACAATGGTGCAGGTGGGGGCAGGCAGGAAGGGTGGTAAGATGTCTTTTTCCTAAGCATTGTGTCACGCTTTATTACTTGGTCTCTAAAGTAGCACTGTTTGTGCCCTAAATTCCTCATGGAAAAGCTCCTTCAGGCTTTATTTACCGTAGTTGCTCTCTATAAACCTGGGCAGGGCCAGGCTGGGGAAACAAATATCAAGTAGAGTTCTCTACCTCTTTTTCCTTTCTACTCTTTCCTACTTCTCCCTGCTCATCACCACCAAGGAAACTCCTTTTTGGCAGGTCTTTATACTATCTGTGTGAATTTACTCATAGAAATAGCTGCCTTAAGACAGCTCAGAATCAGCTAGCCACCATGCTATTAAAGTAAAAAGTAAGTAAATAGAAGTAAAGAAGTAACTAAGAAGTTTGGAATTTATCCCATAGGCTGTAGGGGTCATTAAAAAAATCTGAGTTGGTACTAACATGGTCAGAATTGTGGTTTGGGAGAATTAATCTGTGTACAAGAATGATTGGAGGGCAGAGAGTCTGGGAGAGTGCTGCAGTCACTTTTATCTTGAAAGAGACTAGGCACAAAGTGATGAGGACCCAAACTCAGCTGTGGCAGTAGAAACTGAAGATTAATAATAGACTAAAGTGGAATCAGTCATGAATAAGATGCTTCCCTGTGAGAAGCATGTGGTCCCTGAGACCCAGTAGGGGAATAGCATCTATGTGCACTCACTGTCACTCTCAGTACCTCCATCCCTCCCCCACCTCTAACACATGAAGTTGAACTTGAATAAGTTAAATGCACTAATGATGCAGCCCCACTACTTTCCCTTTTATGTCTTATAATCTATTGCCTTTTACCTTTACTTATTCTAGTATCTGTGGAAATTCTGTACAATCCCACCTAGTCCAAATGCTTCCTCACTCATCAAGCTTTTATTGTTCATTCCTCTAAGAAGTGTATTGTCTTCTAATCTTTAGTAAAACCATGTATTTCATTCATCATATATGTATTTACATTAGTTGTCTTCAAAGGCAAGGACAACTATATTTGAATCCATATAACACCTCTACAATTCCTTGTATAATAAGTAGCTAATAAATATTTGTCAAATACTTGCAAAAGTATGCCTCATATAGAAAAAAGCTGCACTTGGTTGTGGGATCTGTTACCCTTTCTTTGGTTTCTGGTGGTGGAGGGCGGATGGGGTATCAACATCCAATTTGCCATTTTGTGTAGATTATGAAGTCCTTTGCGGTACTTTGAAATTCCAGATGTTTATATAACCTCTGCACCAAGAAAACCTTGCCTCAAGTGATAATTTGAGTTTTAAATACTTAGAGGTATAGAAACTAGGGCAGAGTTTTATATGGGCGTTTAATATCTTAATAAAGTGCTTCTTAATAGTTCACTCACTAAGTTATCTGAACCTGGATTTCTTTTTTTCTTTATTAATTTTTATTGGAGTATAGTTGAAATACAATGTTGTGTTAGTTTCTGCTGTACAGCAAAGTGAATCAGTTATACATATACATATATCCACTCTTTTTTAGATTCTGTTCCCCTGTAGGTCATTACAGAGTATTGAATCGAGTTCCCTGTGCTATACAGTAGGTTCTTATTAATTATCTGTTTTATATATAGTGTGTATACTGTCAATTCCAATCTCCTGTTTTATCCCTCCCACCCCCCCTTCCTCCTTGATAACCGTAAGTTTGTTTTCTACATCTCTGACTCTATTTCTGTTTTGTAAATAAGTTCATTTGTACCATTTTTTTAGATTCCACATGTAAGTGATATCATATGATATTTGTCCCTCAGTTTCTTTTTGTATTGTTTTAGATGCAATGATGGAAGATAATGATATGCATTAACATAAGTAAAATAGAGAATTTCTTAGTAAAAAATAATGATTTAAATTTAGGTAAGTTATGGAAGTTTCTTAAGAGTAGGCCATTCTGCCTCCCCTTTTTTAAAAAGTTGGAAAAAGCTAAGAGCAAGGCTGTTTGTATTTTCTTAACTGGATTGACTGAATTAAGAAATGTATTTCAACTTCATATTTTACTTTTGTTACAGGATCCTCATGCAGAGGAATTTGAAGATAAAGAGTGGACATTTGTCATAGAAAATGTAAGCTAATTGTTAACTCTGTCACCTTTCATATTTTTGACTGTATAAATTACTAAGGTACATTAGCATTTTGGTGGTAGGAGAAATGTTGCCTTATAAAAATTAAACAGTGATTTGTAACTTTTAGAATTTTTTAAATGAAATGATAGCTGGTAGCAGAATTATTTGTAAATATTTTTGTTAAAAATATAGACGTAAAAATACTCTTCAGTGCTGAATTATGTATATGCTCTATGTATTCTGTTGGGGGCTTGAGGGAAGGATCATGTCTTATTCATCTTTTTATCTGTTTAGCATTTGATATGGTGCTTCTCACATAACAAATGCTCATAGAAACATTTGTTGAATGAAACTATGAATGATCTTAGAAATCTTTTTAAAAAAAGTATATGCTTTAACTCTTTGGGTTGAGGGATTCTAGAGTGGTACTTTAATAATAATCTTCAATTAGTTTACATATTGTGGAGTCCCAGGTGACTTGCAGGCATATAGTAGTTGTTTAATAAATGTTTATTGAATGGAGATTAGGGAAGACAGGCCATGAAAATACAGTGAGAAAGAATGTGGATTCTGGAGTCTGATAGACCTGATTGCAAGCCCTAGCTCTTCCATTTATAGGCTCTGTGATTGTGGTAAGTTTCTTAACTTCTCAGCAATCAATTTACAGGTTTGTGAGGATTAAATAATTTCAATGAATATTAGCTTTTATCATTGTCATCGACATCATTACCATGATTGTTATTAAAGTTCTAAAATATATTTGTTACAGTTTTATAACATGCTTTATAACAGCATATTCTTCCTTTCTGTGCCTGACTTTGTTTTATATCTCAGTGGTGAAAGGAATCTTATACTTTTTCCAGCAGTAGCTGGGCCATTTTTAGACATGAAGATCTGGGAAGCTTGGGAAGGAGATCAGGTCCAAGCACAGTGGAAGGAGTTCTGATGGCTGGATATCAAGCCAATGTCATTGTGTTATGGTTCACACGTTAACAGTTCTGGATTTTCTATAGTGATAGGTTTGAACACTATACTTGGAATAGCATTGAGGTTTTAAAAACAAACAAACTTACACTTCTTGAAATTGGTTACAGCCTTAAAAATCTAGCTTTCATTAAGTTAAGAGCTTCTCCCCAGTGGATGGTTTTACGGTTTTCAATACTCACGGCTCTATTATACATCTTTGTTAATTTGATGTACTAAAGAATTAGCCAGTTAATTTTGGGTTGTAATTAATGGTAGAAGTATGTAAACACTAACTTTATATTTGTTTAGAAAGGTGTTTTTATTACACCTCTAATTAATCTTAGGATAGAGGCACAGCAGTTTTAAATTTCTGAGGAATAGGTTATAAGCTGTTACTGAAAGGTACAAGTAAAAAAAAAAAAAGCTATATGATATAGATCAGGTTTGGACGCAAAAGGCATTCAAATCTATAGGATTTTAGGAAAAATATTTTTAAGTTCTGTGTTATATATTTTATAAAAATATTTTAAAGGTCTATAGAGAAATACTAAAATTAAAACAGTGAGATTTAAACGGATCATGAGATAAAGAGGTATATTTTGGATTATACTTTCCATATTGGGGTATGTGTTTCTCAAGTCGAAGAGTACATTTATGTCCTTTTTATGAAAAATATATTTAAGCCCAGCAGCTTATTTTGCTCATTTGCCTATTTATTACTCAAGTGATTGAAGTTGCTAGAAATCTGACGGTTAGGTAAGGGAGTGGCCATAGGAGGAAAATGGAAAATAAAATACATTAGCATTTCTTCTTTCCAAGTGTTTATTATTAAATTAGATTCACAAAAATCTAATAAAAATAATATAGATGACTTTTAACTATTATTCATATTGTTTATAAAACTTTATAAAACCAACATTTTAATTGAACTGTTACTAGAGGTTAAATTTTACTCTGTCATCAGAAGATTTTGGAGACCTTACTCTGAGTTACATTGTGGAGAGAGCACTGCATTTGTGGAGATTTCCAGCCATCATTATGCTTTTTAATAGTTGAAAGATTTTCTACCTTCTTGTCATTCTGCCTCCTCATATTCTTATTTGAAAAAAATGCATTTTCCTTTCTCCCATACCATAGTATAGAGAAGACATGAGCTTTTGATTGGTTAGAATTGAGTATAAATCCTGATGTGCCTTCAAAGCTGGTGACCTTGAGATTATTTTCTAGGACTTAATTTCTTCATCTGTAAAATGAAAGGTTTTTACTAAATGATCTCAGAGGGATTTTCTAGGTCCATGACTTTGTTTCAGTCAATAGGAATATTTTTATAAACTTTTTTGAAAATTATCTTTTTATAGATCAAATTTTTGGTTTTCAAGTTCATGGAGAATGAAATATTTAAAAGAGTTATCTGGCATGTCATTTTGGGATCAATTAATAACTCCCTAATTTATATCTTTCTTTAAACAATCAATATTGGCATATATATTTTCTGTATATTTTTATTTCTGGAATGGATTATGAGTATTATTGCAAGTTTCCTATTCTGAACTTTTTTAGCACAACCGTTCTTTCCTCCTACTCCTTGTTGCTATAATCGTTATTTCCTATACCAGGATTAGGGGGAAAAAAAAAACAGAATGAAAGAAAGAAAATTGAATTGTGGTTTAAACTCACTTTTCATGTAAACATACTTTTCACGTATTAGCCTTTGTAGTAGAAACCTAACTTCTCAGCCATGGGTATTAAAAAAACAAAAACCGCCATCTTTAAAGAGATGGTCGGAACTTAGGGGGATCTAGGTATTGAAGACCTAATTTGAAGAGAAGTAAAATTAATCAGAATGTGAGAGGAACACACAATTAATTCCTTAGCTATTAATAATAGTGACAGCAATAATGATGATGATTGCTAGGAACCTAATGCAAGAAAATAACAAATAGTTTATTAGATGAGTTTCTTATTTTTTTTACTGTTGACTTTTGCTTGTTTTTACAGCATGGTTTTTTTTGTTTTGTTTTTGAAGAGACATTTATGGGACTTGACCTATTTTACTAGCATAATGTTTATTTTTTAAAAGAGGTAAGTATTAAATGCATCCATTATTTACTTACATTGTATAAAGTTAGGAACTGTGGTGAAATTGTTTTACTCTTATTAATGCATGGGAAAGAGCATGAATGCACATGTTGTGACTAAACCATTTAAAATACATTAACTTAAAGGAGAACACACTAATTTACATACTTTAAATTAGGACAACTATCATAAATTGTGAACTATTTAATGTGAAAGGATGAGTTTATATAATTAACTCTAAAACAAAACGAAAGTGGTGTATTCTCACATGGACGATAGACTAGAATTGGGCATGTCTTCCCTTTAGTTTTCAGGAGGAACTTAATTTCTTTCTGCTGGGACCAACTTCTATATGGTGAGAGAAAAATGAATTTTGAGAATATTTTTTTTCTTTACCTATCCAGGTGTGTTAACTCTTTTTCCTCTTCTGGAAAACCTAGGTCAGTTTTCTGAGGTGCTAAAAGGACTCTTGCTTGGCAAAGTAATAGGGGAAGAGTTCTGTTCCACTTATATTTGTAGCCACCACAATTTTTTTACATAATACCTTTTGTGTACTAGGTACTCAATATATTATATGTTGTTGAAGGAGTGAGTGAATGAATGATTATAGTCAAACTCAGTATCCTACAAGGTTTTTTCTTTTTAAGACAGGAATTAGCATTCATCAACTATATTGAAGAAAAATTCAAAAAGTAGACTCTAGTGGCAGTGAGATATTATGTGAGGGATCCATATGTCATAACAGTAGAGGTTCTCCTGATCAGTCTCTAGTTAATTTACATGGATTACCTCATACTTTCCATTCTGTCTGTAAAACGTCCTGGTTTTAATCCCACATGTGTCAACATGGTTAGTAGGCTACTCTCTGACACACTTCTGCACACTTCTCTCACAGGTGAGTTGTAAGTTGAGTTTGACCCCTTACAAGACCTCGTGTAATGCTGTTGACCCATTATTGTAATTATATAATTCAATTAGATGTTTCCTAGGCCAGTGAAATATCAGTTTGAAGAATTATTTCATGAAAACCGTTAAAATGCTTTAGAAAGTTGATAGAGGTGAGTTGTTAAAAACTGCTGTCAAATCTGGTATGGAAATACAACTGTAAAAAAATTGGGAAAATTTATGAAAATATGAAAGGATTTTGCATTCAGATTATTTCTCTTTAGTCCTTATATATTGATTTCATTTAAAAGTGATTGAAGTACACTAATGATACGTTATGGCTGTTGATTATGAGAAAATTGGCAGTCAACGAAATTATACTCAAAGAAGAGGCCATGAAAACTGGTGAATGAAACACATTAATATGTATTAAACAAAATTAAAATGTTTGTGTATCAGTATTTATAATTCTTCCCTTTAATTGACCAATTCTCTGTGACATTCAGATGATTTAAGAGGGATTCTACTATGAATGTATACTAAGCCATTCTCATGGGATCTCTCTATATACTCATCTATAGGATTGAAGAACTGTTCTTAGAAATTTTCTTTTAAACCTAAATTCAATATAAGTAGACATTACATTTTTCAGGTAGTAGCAGTTCACTTTGCTTGACATCATCATATTCATTCGTTCATTCAGTAGCAGTTAATTCACTGAGTATGTATTTTGTGCTGGGCACTCTTCTAGGTACTGGAAATAGAGCGGTATATAAACCACATTAAAAATTTCTTCCTCATGGAGTTTACATTTGTGTGTGTGAGAGAGAGACAGAAAATAAAAATGTGTGGGAAATATATACTATGTTAGATAATATAAATACGTAATGTATGTTAAATACATGTTAAGTATATAATTGCTAAAGAGAAAAAGCAAGGAAGGGGGATAGGGATTCCACTATTACGGTTACATAGATATAATGAGCTTTATTATTTCTTGTAAGGTCTCCAAAAGAGAATTCAGGCATACTTGTCAAATTAATTTGAAAGATATTTTAATAAGAATTTATTAAACCAATATTATAAGGTTCTAGAAAGTTTAACCTTGCAATGCTATATAAACCTTTTCCTAGGTTACAGCTCCCCTCAGTGGTGGATGACGAAATTGACTCTGGTCTAGAGAAACAGTTCTATTCCTGTAGCAATAACATGTTATAATATTGTGCTTTGCTTTACATTTTAATACATGCTTTCTTTATGTATGTTTCCACATTACATACAGAAGACCTAGTGAATTTCAAATGACTGTCTTGTAAAGTCTGGGTTTTGTTTGAAAGTCTCTTGGTAAATTGTTGTGACACTGAGAAGGCATGCTCCAAAGAGCATTCAAAAACGGAACTTTGATATCTTTATTTTCTTTGCATTTTGTTATAACCCCACAATCAGTGAAATTTAAAGTTTTTGTTTAATATAAAATATCCCAGTAAAATGCAGAAGTCTCCAAAATATATTACCCTAACAAATTTATTGGATACTTACTGTATATCAGGTACTGTGTGGAATGCTATATACACATTATCTCATTTACTCACTATGATAATAGAAATTATCATACTAAGTAAAGTAAGTCAGAGAGAGACAAATATATGATATCACTTATATGTGGAATCTAAAAAATAATACAAATGAACGTATTTACAAAACAGAAACAGACTCACAAACATTGAAAAAAAACATCGGTTACCAAAGGGGAAAGGGTAGGGGAGGGATAAATTAGGAGTTTGGGATTAGCAGATACAAACTACTATATATAAAATAGATAAACAACAAAGTCCTACTGTATAGCATAGGGAACTATATTCAATATCTTGTAATAAACTATACTGGAAAAGAATATGAAAAAGGATAGATATAGATATATGTATATCTATATATATCTGAATGACTTTGCTGTATACCAGAAACTAACACAACATTGTAAATTAAGTATACTTCAATGTAAAAAAAATAAGAAAAAAAATGTAGAAGGAGTAATAAACCTCTATGTACCCATCTCCAAGCTTCAATAATCTTCAATACTTTGGTAAACTTATTTCATCCCCACTTTTATTTCATTCCCACTGTTTTTTAAACCAGATTATTTAAAGTTAATCTTAGATATTGTATCATTTCTTCTGTAAATAACGAAGGCCACTTTTGAACACCATCAGTTTGGGAACTTGTTAAAAGTTATTGGCATGGGGCTTCCCTGGTGGCGCAGTGGTTGGGAATCTGCCTGCCAATGCAGGGGACATGGGTTCGAGCCCTGGTCTGGGAAGATTCCACATGCTGCGGAGCAACTAAGCCCGTGAGCCACAAACTACTGAGCCTGCGCGTCTGGAGCCTGTGCTCCGCAGCGGGAGAGGCCGCGACAGTGAGAGGCCTGTGCATCGCGGTGAAGAGTGGCCCCCGCTCGCCACCGCGATGAAGAGTGGCCCCCGCTCGCCGCAACTAGAGAAAGCCCTCGCACAGAAACAAAGACCCAACACAGCCAAAAATAAATAAATAAATAAATAAATTTATTTATTTTTTAAAAACAAAGCTAACTAGGTTGTGCATAGGATTAAAAAAAAAGTTATTGGCATGTTAGAAAAGGTGAAGGTGATCAATCTACAAAGGGTTTTTTTTTGTTTTGTTTTTTAAATTTTTTGTAAACTTAATTTCCTTGTAGATCATCTTTCTGACCTGGTAAGCCTAAGGTTCAAAATTAACTATTTTGTTCCTTGAGAAGTGATATTATGTGTTCTTGTTTTCATATAGAAGATATTTAAGTTAATATTAGAAGCAACAAGGCTTTTCCCCCAACCCCCTTAGAATTAAACTCCTGCATTTAGAATAGAAAGCTCATAGTTCAGACAGCCTTTCCTGATCTTTTAGTTATCCTGTCAACTTTCTGTTATATATGATTATGTGAATGGTGACTTTCTGTGTAAATTAGGTAGGGTATTCTAGATATAGCTAGTAGTTAAATAAACCTTTGTGAGCCAGCTCAGTCTCACTGTGGTTAAATTTCAGAGAAAGTCCATACATATACACTTTTTTTTTCCTCCTTCATTTTCCTTATGTTTAATATTTAGTGTGTTGTTCCAGTTTAGAAATATCTCAGATTGCGTTTCTGAAGGAAAAATTCCATCTCCTTTATTCTGAAGTGACCCTTTGGCTTTAAAGAAAGTAATGGAGATGCTTTTGTTGCACTTAAAGAAAGGTATGCCCAAGAATGATCATATATGCCTTGAGCCTGACAGAATTCTCAAAATCCTAAAATTCTTGTGTAACTACCTATTTGCTTAAATACTTATTTAGTTTTCCATTTTCATCTTGCCTGTCATTTTTTTGTTAATTGTCAATTTTATTAGATTATTTGAATTAGAAGAAAGCAAGTTACCATCTTCAAATCCTACACTCTAAAATTCCTGACACAGGAAGGGACCTTACATGGATTAACATCTAAACTCTACTGTAAGGTATTTATCTACGTGTAATACAAGAAACCCTGTGTTAAAGTAGTAAATAAACTACTGCATGTTAAACAATTTATTTCATGTAGTAGTTTGCTTTGTAAAATGTTCTAGCTAACAAATTTAAGTTTTATTTAGCAGCAACAAAGCACTATTTTCATACTATTATGTGTATCTTACATGTGTGTGCTATTGGGTAGTCTTTTTGGTTAGATTTTCTGATTTTTTTCCCAGTTCATCATCTTTATTAATGTTAATCATACCTTACAGATCAAGCAAGTAGAACAATATAAAACTTCACCAGATTAAAGTCTTGGTATTCATATTTGCTTATTCATTCACTACCTGTTGATTAAATGGATACCATGTTGTAGATATTTGCTAGTTATTGAGAGTATAATTTTGAAAAAGAAATAGCTCCTGACTCCAAGTATCCTACAGTCTTAGAGGGAAATAAACAGGCAACCACTACAATAAAAGTATAGGGTGTTAAATGTGCACATATAAAGAGTACCTAACCAAGTCTTGGTGGGCGAGGGGAAGCTTTCTATTGAAAGTGATGTATAAGTTGAAACCTAAAAGATAGTTATTTTTTTAATTGAAGTATAGTTAATTTACAATATTATATTAATTTCAGGTGTACAGCATAGCGATTCAGTATTTTTAAAGATTATACTCCATTAAAAGTTAATACATGAGGGGCACCTTCAAGATGGCGGAAGAGTAAGACATGGAGATCACCTTCCTCCCCACAAATACATCAAAAATACATCTACATATGGAACAACTCCTACAGAACACCTACTGAATGCTGGCAGAAGACCTCAGACTTCCCAAAATGCAAGAAACTCCCCATGTACCTGGGTAGGGCAATAGAAAAAAAGAAAAAACAGACAAAAGAATAGGGACGGGACCTGCACCTCGGGGAGAGAGCTGTGAAGAAGGAAAGGTTTCCACACACTAGGAATCCCCTTCACTGGCGGAGATGGGGGGTGGCGAGGGGGAAGCTTCAGAGCCATGGAGGAGAGCACAGCAACGGGTGCAGAGGGCAAAGCGGAGAGATTCCCGCACAGAGAATCGGTGCCAACCAGCACTCATCAGCCTGAGAAGCTTGTCTGTTCACCCGCCGGGGTGGGTGGGGGCTGGGAGCTGAGGCTCGGGCTTCAGAGGTCAGATCCCAGGGAGAGGACTGGGGTTGGCGGCGTGAACACAGCCTGAAGGGGGCTAGTGCGCTACAGCTAGCCGGAGGGAGTCCGGAGAAAACTCTGGACCTGACTAAGAGGGAAGAGACCGTTGTTTCGGAGTGTGCGAGGAGAGGGGATTCCTTCCCTGTCTGCCCACAGAAGGCAGAGCACTGCCTAAACGAGCTCCAGAGACGGGCACAAGCCGTGGCTATCAGCTTAGACACCAGAGACAGGCATGAAATGCTAACACTGCTGCTGCAGCCATGAAGAATCCTGTGTGCAAGCACAGGTCACTATCCCCACGTCTCACCCACTCCGGCCCGATGCCTGGGAGCCTGTGCAGCCCACCACTGCCAGGGTCCCGTGATCCAGGGAGAACTTCCATGGGAGAACACACGGTGCGCCTCAGGCTGTTGCAACATCACACTGGCCTCTGCCACCTCAGGCTCACCCCGCATTCCAATTATAACTACCGTACCCCTCCCTCCCCCTGGCATGAGTGACCCACAACCCCCTAATCAGCCTCTGCTTTGACCCCATCCTGTCTGGGCGGGAACAGAAGCCTGAAGGCAACCTACATGTGGAGGTGGGGCCAAAACCAAAGCTGAACCCCAGGAGCTGTGCAAACAAAGAAGAGAAAGGGAAATTTCTCTGTGCAGCCTCTGGAGCAGTGGATTAAATGCCCACAGTCAACCTGAGGTACCCTGCACCTGTGGAATACCTGAAAAGACAACAAATCAATGTGAAATTGAGGTGGTGGACTTTGGGAGCAACTGTGGGCTTGGGGTTTGCTGTGTGCGGCTGACTTGTTTCTGATTTTTGTGTTTATCTTAGTATAGTTTTTAGTGCTTGTTATTGTTGGATTTGTATATTGGTTTGGTTGCTCTCTTTTTTCTTGTTACTTTTCATTTTTTTATTTTAATAATTTTTTATTTCTTTAATAATTTTTAAATTTTAATTATTTTATTTATTTATTTATTTTTATTTTTAAAATTTTTCTTTCTTTCTTTTTTTCTCCCTTTTCATCTGGGCCGTGTGACTGACAGGGTCTTGGTGCTCCTGCCTGGTGTCAGGCCTGAGCCTCTGAGGTGGGAGAGCCAAGTTCAGGACATTGGTCCACCAGAGACCTCCCAGCCCCACATAATATCAAATGGCGAAAGCTCTCCCACAGATCTCCGTCTCAATGCTAAGACCCAGCTCCACTCAACGACCACCAAGTAACAGTGCTGGACACCCTATGCTAAACAACTAGCAAGACAGGAACACAACCCCACCCATTAGCAGAGAGGCTGCCTAAAATCATAATAAGTTCACAGACACCCCAAAACACACCACCGGACGCGGTCCTGCCCACCAGAAGTACAAGATCCAGCCTCATCCACCAAAACACAGGCACCAGTCCCCCCACCAGGAAGCCTACACAACCCACTGAACCAACCACTGGGAGAAGACACCAAAAACAATGGGAACTATGAACCTCCAGCCAGTGAAACGGAGACCCCAAACACAGTAAGTTAAGCAAAATGAGAAGACAAATACACAGCAGATGAAGAGGCGAGGCAAAGACCCACCAGACTAAACAAATGAAGAGGAAATAGGCAGTCCACCTGAAAAAGAATTCAGAGTAATGATAGTAAAGATGATCCAAAATCTTGGAAATAAATTGGAGAAAATACAAACAATTAACAAGGACCTAGAAGAACTAAAGAGCAAACAAACAGTGATGAATAACACAATAAATGAAATTTAAAATTCTCTGGAACGAATCAATAGCAGAATAACTGAGGCAGAAGAATGGATAAGTGACCTGGAAGATAAAATAGTGGAAATAACTACCACAGAACAAAAGAAAAAAGAATGAAAAGAATTGAGGACAGTCTCAAAGACTTCTGGGACAACACTAAATGCACCAACATTTGAATTATAGGGGTCCCAAAAGAAGAAGAGAAAAAGTAAGGATCTGAGAAAATATTTGAAGAGATTATAGTTAAAAACTTCCCTTAACATGGGAAGGGAAATAGTCAATGAAGTCCAGGAAGCACAGAGAGTCCCATACAGGATAAATCCAAGGAAAAACACGCCAAGACACATATTAATCAAACTATCAAAAATTAAATACAAAGAAAAAATATTAAAAGCAGCAAGAGAAAAGCCAGAAATAACATAAAAGGGATTCCCCATAAGGTTAACAACTGATCTTTTAGCAGAAACTCTGCAAGCCAGAAGGGAGTGGCAGGACATATTTAAAGTACTATTACAAGAGACAAAGAAGGACACTACATAATGATCAAGGGATCAATCCAAGAAGATATAACAATTGTAAATATTTATGCACCCGACATAGGAACACCTCCATACTTAAGGCAAATGCCAACAGCCATAAAAGGGAAAATTGACAGTAACGCAATCATAGTAGGGGACTTTAACACCCCACTTTCACCAATGGACAGATCATCCAAAATGAAAATAAATAAGGAAACACAAGCTTTAAATGACACATTAAACAAGATGGACTAATTGATATTTATAGGATATTCCATCCAAAAACAACAATACATTTTCTTCTCAAGTGCTCATGGAATATTCTCCAGGATAGATCATATCTTGGGTCACAAATCAAGCCTTGGTAAATATAAGAAAATCGAAATTGTATCAAATATCTTTTCCGACGACAATGCTATGAGACTAGATGTCATTTACAGGAAAAAAAGACTAAAAAATACAAACACATGGAGGCTAAGCAATACGCTACTAAATAGCCAAGAGATCAATGAAGAAATCAAAGAGGAAATCAAAAAATACCTAGAAACAATTAACAATGAAGACATGACGACCCAAAACCTATGGGATGCAGCAAAAGCAGTTCTAAGAAGGAAGTTTATAGCAATACAATCCTACCTCAAGAAACAAGAAACATCTCAAATAAACAACCTAACCTTGTACCTAAAGCAATTGGAGAAAGAAGAACAAAAATCCCCAAACTTAGCAAAAGGAAAGAAATCATAAAGTTCAGATCAGAAATAAATGAAAAAGAAATGAAGAAAACGATAGCAAAGATCAGTAAAACAAAAAGCTGGTTCTTTGGGAAGATAAACAAAATTGTTAAGCCACTAGCCAGACTTATCAAGAAAAGAAGGAAGAAGACTCAAATCAACAGAATTAGAAATGAAAAAGGAGAAGTAACAACTGACACTGCAGAAATACAAAGAATTGTGAGACACTAGCCAGACTTATCAAGAAAAGAAGGAAGAAGACTCAAATCAACAGAATTAGAAATGAAAAAGGAGAAGTAACAACTGACACTGCAGAAATACAAAGAATTGTGAGAGATTATGACAAGCAGCTATATGCCAATAAAATGGACAACCTGGAAGAAATGGACAAATTCTTAGAAAAGCACAACCTTCCAAGACTGAACCAGGAAGAAATAAAAAATACAAACAGACCAATCACAAGCACTGAAGTTGAAACTGTGATCAGAAATCTTCAAACAAAATCCCAGGACCAGATGGCTTCACAGGCAAATTCTGTCAAACATTTAGAGAAGAGCTAACACCTATCCTTCTCAAACTCTTCCAAAATATAGCAGAGGGAGGAACACGCCCAAACTCACTCTAGGAGGCCACCATCACCCTGATACCAAAACCAGACAAAGATGTCACAAAGAAAGAAAACTACAGGCCAATATCACTGATGAACATAGATGCAAAAATCCTCAACAAAATACTAGCAAACAGAATCCAACAGCACATTAAAAGGATCATACACCATGATCAAGTGGGGTTTATCCC
Source organism: Physeter macrocephalus (assembly GCF_002837175.3). Lineage (NCBI taxonomy): Eukaryota > Metazoa > Chordata > Mammalia > Artiodactyla > Physeteridae > Physeter > Physeter macrocephalus. Next base: position 77,863,334 of record NC_041225.1, read on the forward strand.
AGGAATGCAAGGACTCTTTGATATATGCAAATCAATCAATGTGATACACCATATTAACAAACAGATGGATAAAAACCATATGATAATCTCAGTAGATGCAGGAAAAGCTTTTGACAAAATTCAGCACCCACTTATGATAAAAACTCTCCAGAAGGTAGACACAGAGGGAACTTACCTCAACTTAATAAAGGCCATATATGACAAACCCACAGCCAACATTGTTCTCACTGGAGAAAAACTGAAACCATTTCCTCTAAAATCAGGAGCAAGACAAGGATGCCCACTCTCACCACTATTATTGAACATAGTTTTGGATGTTTTAGCCACAGCAATCAGAGAAGAAGAAGAAATAAAAGGAATCCAAATCGGGAAAAAAAAGAAGTAAAGCTGTCACTGTTTGCAGATGCCATGATACTATACATAGAGAATCCTAAAGATGCTACTAGAAAAATACTAGAGCTAATCAATGGATTTGGTAAAGGAGCAGGATACAAAATTAATGCACAGAAATCTCTTGCATTCCTATACACTAATGATAAAAAATCTGAAAGAGAAATTAAGGAAACACTCCCATTTACCATTGCAACAAAAAGAATAAAATACCTAGGAATAAACCTACCTAAGGAGACAAAAGACCTGTATACAGTAAACTATAAGACACTGATGAAAGAAATTAAAGATGGTGCAGATGGAGACATATACCATGTTCTTGGATTGGAAGAATCAACATTGTGAAAATGACTATACTATCCAAAGCAATCTACAGATTCAATGCAATCCCTATCAAACTACCACTGGCATTTTTCACAGAACTAGAACAAAAAGTTTCACAATTTGTGTGGAAACACAAAAGACGCCGAATAGCCAAAGCAATCTTGAGAAAGAAAAATGGAGCAATCAGCCTCCCTGACTTCAGGCTTCCTGACTTCAGGCTATACTACAAAGCTGCAGTAATCAAGACAGTATGGTACCGGCACAAAAACAGAAATATAGATCAATGGAACAGGATAGAAAGCCCAGAGATAAACCCACACACATATGGTCACCGTATCTTTGATAAAGAAGGCAAGAATATACAATGGAGGAAAGACATCCTCTTCAATAAGTGGTGCTGCGAAAACTGGACAGCTACATGTAAAAGAATGAAATTAGAACACTTCCTAACACCATACACAAAAATAAACTCAAAATGGATTAAAGACCTAAATGTAAAGCCAGACACTATAAAACTCTTAAAGGAAAACGTAGGAAGAACGCTCTTTTACATACATCACAGCAAGATCCTTTTTGACCCACCTCCTAGAGAAATGGAAATAAAACCAAAAATAAACAAATGGGACCTAATGAAACTTAAAAGCTTTTGCACAACAAAGGAAACCATAAACAAGACAAAAAGACAACCCTCAGGATGGGAGAAAATATTTGCAAACGAAGCAACTGACAAAGGATTAATCTCCGAAATATACAAGCAGCTCATGCAGCTGAATATCAAAAAAACAAACAACCCAATCCAAAAATGGGCAGAAGATCTAAATAGACATTTCTCCAAAGAAGATACACAGATTGCGAACAAACACATGAAAGGATGCTCAACATCAGTAATCATTAGAGAAATGCGAATCAAAACTACAGTGAGGTTCACCTCACACCTGTTAGAATGTCCATAAACAAAAAATCTACAAACAATAAATGCTGGAGAGGGTGTGGAGAAAAGGGAACCCTCCTGTACTGTTGGTGGGAATGTAAATTGATAACAGCCATTATGGAGAACAGTATGGAGGTTCCTTAAAAAACTAAAAATAGAACTACCATATGAGCTGGAATTCCCACTACTGGGCATATACCCTGAGAAAACCATAATTCAGAAAGAGTCATGTAGCACAATGTTCATTGCAGCACTATTTACAATAGCCAGGACATGGAAGCAACTTAAGTGTCCATTGGCAGATGAATAAGAAGGTGTGGCACATATATACAGTGGAATATTACTCAGCCATAAGAAGAAACGAGATTGAGTTATTTGTAATGAGGTGGATGGACCTAGAATCTGTCATACAGAGTAAAGTAAATCAGAAAGAGAAAAACAAATACTGTATGCTAACACATATATTTGGAATCTAAAAAAACAATGGTTCTGATGAACCTAGGGACAGGACATGTGAAGTGAGAGAGTAGCATTGACATATATACACTACCAAATGTAAAATAGGTAACTAGTGGGAAGCAGCTGCATCACACAGGGAGGTTAGCTCCGTGCTTTGTGACCACCTAGAGGGATAGGTTGCGGAGGGTGGGAGGGAGACGCAGGAGGGAGGGGATATGGAGATATATGTATACCTATAGCTGATTCACTTTGTTATACAGCAGAAACTAACATAACATTGTAAAGCAATTATACACCAGTAAAGATGTTAAAAAAGAAAAAGGTTATTACACGATAAGGCTGTAGTTCCCTGTGCTTATATCCTTGTTGCTTATCTATTTTATACATAGTAGTTTGTATCCTTTAATCCCATACCCCTAATTTGCCCCTTCCCTTTCCCTTTCCCCAGTGGTAAGGGCTCTTGTTTTCTATATCTGTCAGCCTGTTTGTTTTGCATATACATTCATTTGTATTTTTTTAAAAGATAAAATTTTTACGGTCCTCTTTTTGTAATCTCAAAATCCATAATCTCTACTGCCTAAAAACTTTTTTTAAGTGTTTATTATTTTTTGGAAATTTGGTTCAAACTCATTTGGTGGCAAAACCTGTCCTGACCTGAAGTGAGGCTATTTGTAGTATTTATTCCACTTAGGGTGAAAATTCATTTTGCTGCACATATATTAATATGTTTGATTATGGGGTGCTGCCTCAGACCTCACTGGGAATGTGCTATTATCTGGGCACTGTAGTGTAGGCATACACACTGTATTGCCTTCCTAAAATCCAAATAAGAGATTTTAGATAAGAGATTAAGTACTTCTGATAGTCAGCTGCAGGGATTTTGGAGAGTGCTTTAGGTGGCTGGATTAACTTGAGCAGAGGCAAGAGAGATCATGGTTAGTTTGTGAACAGCATATAGTTCAACAGATTACTTTCTTGAGTATTTCATTTTAAAAAGAGTGGTTGATTTTTCTAGGGTTTTAGTAATTTACAACTATTTAGTTGAATTATATGTTAATTAAGAAACTAAAAGATTCACTGTATAGTTGTGGTGAATCTACAGATTTACATGCTTCACATTGTGGGTAATAGTGGTAAAGGAAAGAACTGTTGATGTTGTTAGTTTAAGCCAATATTCGCTGCCTTAAATCATCCATGCATATACCTGGGCCCTAACTTGGGCCTACTGAATTAGAATTCTGATGCAGAAGGGAGGTGGCTTTAGGAACATTGGGGTCACCTGCTTATGTACTTTTTCAACAAATTAAAAATTTGGAAAATGGAGTGGGGTGGATGAGTGTATAAGACAGTACTTTATACATTGTGAAATGCATTCCATTATGAATATAATTTTGTGCCCTCATACTTAGATCTATTAAACAGATGTTATATTAAACAGATGTTATACTTCACTGGAATTTATTACAGTTTTCTTTCTAAAGTTACTTAGCTAGGCCAATGTGTTACATTCATTTTAAGATCTTGCTTTACCTGCCTCTTAAAATAAAATTAAACTATATCAACTGATCAATTAATAACTTTATAAATCATAAATAATATTTGAAAAGTTTTATTAAAGAATAGAGAATATTATCAAATTAAATACCTCATTTAATCCTTACAAAACCTCTCTAAAGTGGACATTATTATAATTTATTTATCTCAGTGAGGTTAAGTGACCAGCCCCAAAGCACACAGAAAACCACTTAGCCTGGTCTCAAACTCAAGTCTTCAGACTCTGAAGCCCATGCATTTTACCATTTATTTACTCATTCACTCATCAGACATTTACTGTCCTAGCCACTGGGTTTAGAGCCTAGCTGTACTAATAAATTACTACAGAGGATGCACGAGAACATCTCTACTCAGATACTACAATCTGGTTTGAGAGGTACATATATGAAACAAGAATAGTGATATGTGCTATGTTTAATGTATAGTGATAGTTGAAAAGTTTAACAGAAATTAGAGATAGATGGGTTAATATGGACTGAAATTATCAAGAATGTTTTAGGAGCGGCTTTTCAAACTTACCTGTGTTTATCCCTAGAGATATGTGGCAGTTTCTATCTTTCTGTATTGTTAACTTTTCTTCTCTAATATGTACTTAAGGGTATTTTTTTAAATGAAATATTTACAGGATCATTTTAGAAAGAGGCAAAAGTAATATGAATTTTAAAGATGAAACATGAATCAAAGAAATGTCATGTTTTGATTGAGCTGCTTTTGGTTATACTTCCCAGGTCCTCAGAGGTATGCATTCTGCTCCTTTACTGTTGAGGAAAAGTTGGAGAAGCATCAGAGAGTGGCAAAAGCAAGGCCAAAGGCTCAAGGGCTCAGTTAGACCTGGATTTGAATCATACTTATTAGCAGTGTAAATTTGGACTTTATACTTATTTATCCTTTCAGAACCTCTGTTTTCTCATCTGTAAAACTGAGATATCTTACAAAATGATAGCTGAGATTAAAGAAATTAAAGGCATAAAAAGAATCTAGCATAATGCTTGGTATATAGTAAGAATTCAATACATGATAATAATAAATGGCAGAGAGACTTTACAAATGAGCAGAAAATAATAAACTTTTTTTATTATTAGGAATAATAATAAAAGGAATACTTGGGGGAATAAGGGAATTAATTAATTGATTAGGTTAAAAAACAGGTGTGGAAACTCATGAATACCAGGTTTGGAATTGATAATGCTTGACCAAAGAACAGGTCTTTATAAGCAGAAGGTTTCAAACAGGATGTATATTGAAATATGGAGTCACTTACCCTACTATCTGGATCTGTGAAATCATCTTTCCCTCAGTAGACAAGCAGTAGCCTGCACTGGTGATAGATGCCATAGCCAGCTTTCTGTCAACACACAGTGAAGGCTCTTAACCATGAATCTTGGGACCCTTAGGGATTCTTACACGGATGGACTTCAGAAGATTGAGATTTCTTTAAAATGTAGTAAGAGTTTGTGTATGAAGTTCCTTAAAAAACAAACAAACAACAACCAGATTTTCAATGAAATCTTTGCCCAGAACAATTTAAGGACTACCGGGTGTTTTCACAATTTTTGAAAAATAGGTGAGTGACATGATTCTATCAGGAAAACCTCTCTCATGTGGAGAACCCATTTTATTACTATGTAACTTTAGATAGTAGTTACCCTTTTATCTTATTTTCTTTAATCTACTATGCGTTTTGTAGACAGTGAATGGAAGGCACTAGCTTATAGCCCCAAATAACATTTTTGAGTAATATTTAAAAGTTAAAATTTGTTAGAGGTTTGAATTAATGTGTACATTTCATCAAGAAGCCTTAAAACTAAAGGAAGTAGAACAGTAACATAATATTTTTTTGCATTGTAATAGATGTTTCCATTTAAAATTGATACTGGAATAGAAAATATTTTAGTGGATGATCACTGTATCTCCAACAACTATCTGTCCGTGGAGATGAGTATAAGTTGACTAAAAGGTGACTTCTGGGAGTTAAGGAAAATACCACAGCCTTGCACATTCTAGTTTCTATAAACTAAAAAATTGTCTGAACTTTATACCAAATGAATTTGATAGCATATAATTTTTGTAGTTATTATTGGGTCACAGTAGTATACTGCAGTCTGTCTTCTAAATTGCTAGAGCCATTTAGTTTATTCTTCTTACTTCCTACTAGCCACCTTCAAATGCCTTTCACATAGATGAGTAAGAGAGAAAGACAACCAGAGTTGCTTTCAATTCTATTTTTTGCCAGCTGGAGGGAGGAAGCTGATAAACAAGACAGTCAGCTATCAAAACAAACCCCTAATACTACACCAGAGATATTTAAAACCAGCAGTATATTTGAGCAATTTTTTACATGTTTATTCATAGAAATTCAGCAGTAAAAGATACGGCCACATACAAGATGTTATGAATCTGCATGAGGCCTTTTTTCCCCTGATGAAAGACATTAGAACAGAGACTTGGTAATTATTTTACAGTAGGAGTCTAATGACACTCTAGACTTTCAATAGAAAAGTATTTGTTTTAAGATTTTTCAGTTTGCTACTTTCACTTGTCTCTCTTTTCTATTCTCTCAGTAATATGTAAATAAAACTTCCTTTGTCTTATAATGGAATGGATTTTTGGCATTCTAGTGTTCTGCCACATCAGCCACCTTCAAAGACTTAGTTAATATGTTGAAAGAGCCTACATAAATTTTTGCTCAAAGACAACCATGAAGTGAATTACAAATACAGACTCTTAAACATCTAAGTTAAATTATTTCTCTGTACAGAATTGGAACTTTGCGTTATGTAATTGGATATAGGTGCATTTGTACTGACAGAAGAGCAAATGGAATATTTTCATGAATTATATTCTGTTAAAATGGAATTGCTGACATTATAAGAGAGATGCATAACTGATTAGAGAAACAAAATTTACCTGTGTACTTCAGCTCCGTTGTGGAAAGTTACCAGTTTGAGCATACAAAACTGTCTTAGTACTTTAACACCCCTAAGCTCTCCAGAAAATAAGATTTTCACAATTCTCTGTGAATAATCTATTATCCTACCCATTTTTTTGTCTTTTAATACCTGATTTCCCTCTAAAAATTTTTTTTGTGATACTATTTTCTTTATACTATAGTGACTAATGTTTTATATCATGAATTTAATGACTCATTTTTCTGTAGCATGTCTCTGTGGTCTTACATAAATTGGGTATAATGGTTGATTTTTATCAGCATTGTGTCAACTAGCAACTATTGAAATACAGTGTCTTATAATAACAATCTTATGCTCAATGACATGATAAAACATTGTTCTGATTAATATGCTACTTTAGGTTAAAATAATTCAGTGCTTAAAGAATATTCTTCTTTGCCTTAAGACAGACTTGTTTTTTGTTTTTTTTTGCGGTACGCGGGCCTCTCACTGTTGTGGCCTCTCCAGCTGCGGAGCACAGGCTCCGGACACGCAGGCTCAGCGGCCATGGCTCACGGGCCTAGCCGCTCCGCGGCATGTGGGATCTTCCCAGACTGGGGCACGAACCCGTATCCCCTGCATCAGCAGGCAGACTCTCAACCACTGCGCCACCAGGGAAGCCCACACAGACTTGTTTTTAAATAAAAATTATTTTGGAGAAACTCTGAGCAATACACAGAAGCTTTGTTAACTCCTCTTCTTGTCTTGCCTTTGAAATTTGGTTGACAGTAGAGGATATTTCATTACTAAGAAACAGAGGTAATGAGAAGATATTTCTTAAGTTGTATAAGAACGTCAGAATCAAGGGTAGAAACTCCTCATCTCCTGAATCTTGTGGGGCCTAGCTATATTACCATGTTATTGAGATCATAAGGACCACAATAATGAAGATATTTATAGTTTATCATCTTTCCAAGTTGCTTTTTGCAAACTTTAAACAAAAGAGCTACTTACATATAGTACATCCTCAGACAGTTTGTAGCTAGAGGAGGAGCAATTTGTTATTTCCCTGAATACCTTTTTTTCCTGGAATTATTTACCTTTCAGATCCTGGCAATATGAATTGTCTGGTGGCATTTGTTGATTATTTCAACCAAATCATTAGAATAAACTAGACTTGTCAGAACACTTGAGACTATGTTGAAAGGAAAGTTATGTGTTGAATATGTTAAATGTTTGTTGAATGGCTTAATAGGAGAACAGTTCTCTCTTTATACCTCTGTGTGTGTGTGTGTGTATATGTGTATATGTATATATACACATATACACACACACAGACACACACAACACATATATACGTATGTAACTTAAATATAAGCACTGCTTGCTAAGAAACACAGAACTGTCCTTAGGGGGTGGGGGATGGGAGTGGTGAGTCAGGGAGAGGTACTCCATTGCCACTTTCTTTAGGCAGAATTTCTTGATATAACTTTCTTCTTGCTTTTCCTTTCATTTCCTGTTTTTGTCCTGAATTAATGGCTCTGATTTTATAAAACCTGAATTATTGCATTCTTTTGAAAATGGAGTCAATTTGGAAATAAATCAATCAGTAAAATAAATCTGAAGAATTTCTCATTTCTCATTAAGCTTAAGAAGTTTAGGAAAGTGGTCAGATGGCATGCAATAGGTATAAAACTCTTAATTAGATCACTAGAAATCATAGGATTTATTTACATTATCTGAATATATATTAAACTTCTTTAACCAAAGCAATCAACAATATATGCCTTCCAAGCTCTTTTACTATAGATATTTTCCAAAATTATTTTTCTACTGGCCGTTTTTTTTTTTTTTTTTTTTTTTTTTTTTTTTTTTGCTTTTCAAACTGTATACAGCACAGTGACTATAGTTAACAATACTGTGTTGTGTATTTGACAGTTGCTAAGATCTTAAAAGTTCTCACCACAAGAAAAAGAAATTGTAACTGTGTGGTGATGGATGTTTAAACTTACTGTGGTAATCATTTGTAATATATATACATATAACAAGTCATTACATTGTACAGCTAAAACCAATACAATGTTATATGTCAATTAAATCTCAATTTAAACAACAACAACAACCAAAGGAGAGTAGGATTAAACTCTTTGTAAAAGAGACCATTATTACCATATTAATGGGTCACAGAATGAATGTTTTTGGGCTTCATTATACTGGGTACTATAAAGTTGATTGTACATTTACTTCCTACACTTTGGGGATATAAACAAGGTTTCGGTTCTCAAGTAGTTTTCAGTCTAGTCAGAGAGGCAGATCTATGAGCAAATGATAGAACTACAATGATAATACTAGAAAAGAGGCGGGTGGAAGGTCCATCGAGGTTGTCAAGGAGTGGTTGTGTCTGTCAGAGACATGGGGAACGCTTTAGAGAGCACTTATGAACTGTGGCTTGAAAGACTTTCAAAAGTTTACCCACAAGATAAAGTTGTATGAGAAGGTTCGGGTCTGGGGTAGGGAGAGAAGAAACAGCCTTGGTAAAGGTACAGAGATAAATTTCCTACAGCTTCATACCCAAAATGGAGAGAGCAGAAAGGGTTGACACTACCGAGATGAGCAAGGACCAGATTGTGGCTGGCCTTGGATGCTGTATGAAAGATTTTGAACTTTATCCCAAGGGTCTCTGGGTCCCAAACCTGGCTGCCCATCAGAATCACCTGGGTCTAGTAAACAGACAAATTTGCTTAGACCCTGTGTGATTCTGATTCATGATTCTAGTTAGCTATCTAGTAAGGTATAAAAAGTTTTAAGTAGCGAGGTAGAATGATCAGACTTGTATTTTGAAAGATCAGTATTTAGCACTAACAAATACATTTCTCATTATGATCCAGTGCACACACATAGGCACCTATATATAGCAAAAAGAAAAGACTCATGAAACACATCTTAGTCTATTGTGGGATGCACCCTAGTATTTCTTCCTGATGTTTTAGAAAGCTGGTTGCAAGCCACTAAATTGATTTTGCAGCTCATTAAATTGATTCCATGATCCACTAAGGGGTCATAGCCTACAGTTTGAAAAAAATATTGCTATAGAGAATGAATTGAGTTTTGAAGGGCTGAAGATCAGATAGGCAATTAATCCAGTTATCCAGGGGCCTGAACTAGGACAGTGGCATAAGCAGGTGCAGACAAGAGAAGAAGAAAGAGAGATTCAATAGGTTAGAAGGTGGTGTTCTTAGTATTAATTCTAAATCAGTTCTGAGGGTTGAGGGAGGTCAGGGAGTCTAGGGTGATTTCCAGATTTCTAGTTTGAATATTTGAATATTTGGATGCTCGTGTTATTAAGCAATAGAGAGAACACAGGGGAAGAATTGGTGAGGACAGGTTGTGAGGAGAAAAGATATAAACAAAAGGCAGTTGCATGTATGAATGATTTTTTTCCAAGTCAGACTCCTTTAAATAAATTTTTTTTTCTTTTTCTTATTAAAGTACATATCTCAAGGCTTGGTCTTTTCTTTTACCTTTCTGATACAACCTACTTTCTCTTACATTGGTTTCTGGTATTTTTATGTGGATTGTCCTAAAATAGTTTTAAACTTTCCTTCTGTGCTAAGATCTTGCATCACCAATTCAGTCTTTTCCAGGACATCTGACTCCTTGCCCAAAATGAAACATAAGAATTAAACATTTTTCCTTCTTTCCAACCCACATAATTCTTTCCTCATTTATCAGAGGTGGAGATCTCAATTTTCTGACCTTCTGCTTATTGTTACCATTCTGTATTCCAAACTTCTTGGGCAATAATTATACCTATTGCATTCCCATATGTAACCAACTAAGTGTTGTTGTAAGCATTGCAGGTTGAAGTCTGCTGACTATCCTCTGGAATTTAATGATCATTTTCTGCCACTTGTGCTCATTGTAGTCATTGTTCAAGTTATTCACAGTTTTTGTGGGTCAGGAATTTAAGAAGGGCTTAGCTGGGCAGTTGTAGCTTGGAGTCTTTTAGGATGCAGTGGTCTGAGTTGTTTGGGGCTAGAACATGAGGCTGGAGTGCAGGGAGAGGGCTTTTGCATTTCATGTAGTCTCAAGGCCTTGCTTTTTTCATCTCTCTGAGTGGGTTAGTTTGGATTTCTTTTAGGGCAGTCAGACTGCTTTTGTGGCAGCTAGAAACGTAAGGAGTGACTTTTCCATCTCTCCAAGTGGAAGTTGCATCACCTTTTTCTGACTTAACCTCACTAGTTACAGTGTTACTTCCCCACGCTCTTAGCCACAAGCCAGTCACAAACCTACCCAGGTTCAGAGGGAGGGGAATTAGACTCCACCACTTGATGGGAGAGTGGCAAGGCTCTGGAAGAAAGTGTGTGATGAGAAATATTTTTGTAGACAATCTGTATCAGCTATGTAGAAAATAATGAATGCCATCATAGGGATCTTTAGTTTTGCCTGAAGTTTGCTACCTTATTAGTGTTGCTCATTAATCTTCTAAAGAGCAAGTTAGCTTTTATGATTTACTTTTCTACATCTTGTGTAATCTTTGAAATTGAATAATTTACTTTCTCTGCAGCAGAATTAAGTATATAGTTATGAAGATGCTTTAAACCTGTGTGTAAGATTTCCCTGGTGGTATAGGGTGGTTCAATGCAGCAGCAGTTTAGCCATCTCTGCAGAGTGGGCCCATTTGAATTACATGTTATCTTGTGTGTGTTTTCTAAGAGCAGTTCTAGATTCCTATCTTCAAAACTCTAAATGACCCTTGTAGCCTGCTGAATAGACTGTTGAAAGTTTTCTAAGTATCCGAAAATACATTCTTACACCAACTGCTAGGTTCCTTGTTAGACCTTAAGAATGGCTGCATGAAATAGATCAAATAATACTGGCTCTATTTCATAGCCTTGCAGTTTTTCATTAGTAATAAGAAATAGATCTGACAAGACACTGTCTTTCTTTAAGTATCTGCACTATTATTGCTTATTTTCTGAAATAAGCTCCTATTAATCTAGTGATGAATTTTGGTGGATAAATTTAATTCCCAATAATGCTGTCATGCCTGAATTTTGCCTAATAAATATCATTTGATAATCTGCTGACATAAATATTAATCCTAAGTTTGACACAAATTGTACTTCATAAATATAACATGCAGAAAAGCAATCCCTGAAGGATAGAAAATAAAGAACAAAAATTAATATGGTTAGTTCCCCATTCCTTACCCCCAGTAATATGTTCTTTCATAGAGGATTGGCACAGTTTGTTTATATTGAAGAAAGTCTATCTGGCATAGTCATTTAATGTAATGCTGTTTAGAGTATTATAACCACTTGATGGCACCCTTTGATTTGGTACAAACCTCATTAGCCATACTATAGCGCAGTATAGCATTTGTAATGGAATAACACATAAGAACTAAAGACTGCAAGGTATCTGGTTAATGTAGAGATGAAATGAATGCAACAGCAAGGCTAAGCTTTCCTGACCCTTCATGAAAGAATAGATGAAAAAAGGAAGAATAAGCTATTGTGCCAAAGGGAGATGATGAAATTCAAGATCCACACACATAATCTCTGGCTCAGCCTCTGAAATGTTAATCCCTGGGTAGAATTATTTGAGCTATAGATTGCAATTTATCATCAAAATGGCACTGTGTCAAACAATACTTTTTATATGTGTGATGTTTAGAACTATCCAATTTTAATATAAAATGGTTCACAGAGCACTGGCTAATATTTAAGTAGCAACTCTTTAAGGTTGTGATTTTGGGGATGGAATGGGATGGTTTTTTTACTTCAGAATACTAATTGTATTTTTAGATTGAGGGCTTTTGGGGAGTCTTTTCTGCTTTTCTTTTAGTGACAGTTTAGTTTTAGTGCCAGGAAAAAGGATTTTTAAAGAATGCCTCTCGTTAAATTAAGTAGTTTAGAATCGTTTTCTTTCACGTCTAAGAATACTTTTATAATTATAGAATAATTCTGTAGTATTCTTTGACATTGCTTAAAGATACTCTAGCTGCTGAAAAGTTTATTTTTTAGGGTTTATATGGACTTTTTCTTTATGATATCAAATATTTGTGGATTTCCTCTTATTTAAATTAACCAACTTCTGCCCACTAGGATATGTTGTCATGATTAACATGTGTTTGTGATACGCCCTTCTTAAAGATCAAATTATCCCAATTTAAAAAATAAATTTTAATAATGGAGGTGGGAAGGGGTGTTGCATATGTCTATTCATCTATCATTTAGAGTAATAATCATGGATTTTTCCTATGTAAAAAAAAAATCTAACTTTAGTTTTTTAAAAGATCAGAATGCTTAAAAGAACTCTGTTTCTAGAATCTAGAAGCTTGAAATTCCAGTTTAACTATATACTTTTCCTTTCAGTTTTATCATGCTTGCTTTTAAGAGGCTTTTTTTTTTTTTTTGCCTATCTTTAATTAAAAACAACTATTCTCTATTTTATTACTAAGAAATTATTTTACTTAACTTTGTTTTTAGTTCTTTGTACCTATTTTTGAAGGTCCACTAATAGGGTGATCTCTAGCAAAAACCTATGCAGTATTTAATCTATACCCAATAGAATCATATGATTTCAGGACCTAATTGCAAATATTGAAGGCATGCTGTGATCCTGTATTAGGTGCTGCAGCACAGATATGTGAAACACCACTCGTGTGCATGAATAATTCTGTCTTGCTATATTTTAGCTCTGATGAGAAAAAAAATTTGATTTAGTGGTGGTGGAAAAAGTGGGAGGGGTCACTGCAAAAAGAATATGTCCCGTGGAAGTGGCTTGACTTTGACAGCTGTCTTCTTTAAGTGTTTGTGAAGAGTTAAGAGTGAGATCCAGTGTCACACGTGAAGGCCAGAAATTGTACATGTTTGAGGCATTGCCTTTCCTTTATAAATCCAGTCAAGAACAGTAGCACAGAGTAGTCCTTAGAAGGATTAAGAGTAGTTTTTAGTCCTTGCCTAAAAGTGTTCCTTGAGACTGAGTAGTCATCACAAATTGCTTTTGGAGGCAGAGAATTCAGAATGTACATTGGAAAGACACAGACATATAGTAGACAAAGAGCTTGGGGCTCTTAACCTGGTGATATTCATACTTACATATTACAAAGTTGCTTCTTCCATTTACATAATTACATTGGCTGAAGGTTTAACTTAAATGCCACCCTGAAAGTTGAGAGTTAAATTACCTGAGTGTTTTAAAATGTGACACTTTCTCAGTTATGTAACCCCCCCGCCCCCTCCCCACCCACAAGACTATTCCATGCTTCTGTTTCTGACTTAATGTTACAAAGGACAGGCAGTGCTTCAAACATGCACTACTTCTGATCTTTATAGATTTAACTCGGGATCTCACTCTTAACTCTTCATGATCACTTAAAGAAGACAGCTGCCAAAGTCAAGACTTCAGTAACCTTTTCAGCAAGCCTACTGGTTCCACACAGAGTGCCAATGCATGCATCTTCCAACCCACTGCACTGCAATCTCATACCCAATTGCTGAATATGGCGTTCCATCCTGGTGCCTTTCAGCATATACAAAACTGTCAGTGTCCAACTTTATCCAGTCACTCACACTAAATCTCAAACCTCATGATGCTGTCATAGATGCCTGCTGGGTAGCACTCGTGCAAATTTTTTTAAAACATGAAATTGTTAAAGCTACTAGAAAAAAAAAACCTTTCTGATGCCAACTACCTAAAGTTCTCTAAGTACCTTCTTTAATTTTCTATAGGATGTTGGCAAACAAAGTTTAGTGAGAAAAGGGTATTTTATACTTCTTGGTCTTCCCACATCCTCCTAGTTTTATAGGTCTTATTAAATAGGTTACAGTGGGCCAGCCTTTGAAACAGGGCCCAGATGAACATTTAATATTTCAACTGTAGCAACAGCATGCATTATTGATGACTGACCTTTACCCTAACATAGTGTAGTCTTATGACATTGAATGAAATAATGAAGAAACTGCTTCTTGGCTTGATTTGTATTGGCAGAAGAAAGCAAACAGAGTGGTTTGTCAGGTTGCTAAAAATGTCAAAATATAATCCTGGGACAATTTCTAACACAAGCGTTTTTTTTTAAATTTTTCTTTTGTTTTTTAAATAATGTTTGGGTGTCTGGATGTTCTTTGAAAAAATACACCTTTGAAAGAAAATTGGACTCCAGTAATACCTGTATCAGATTAGTAATAGGACGTAAATTATTTACTTTTATTTAAAGTTGTATTTTATTAGGTGCTTGATGGTGGCATGTTTGAACATTAAATCTTCAGAGAATTTCACAATTTTACAGAAAATAGTGTTAATACATTGTAAGCATTATGTGGCTGGTAGTGTGTTATTAAAAGAAATCGGCTTTATCCCTATACACACTTTTATTATGTTTTAGTTTTAGTGATCATTCATTTTTAATATTTTTAGTTTCTACATGTGAGTTTTACAGAGTGTAACAGGACTTTGTAAAGTAAGATGTAAAATATTTCAGTATAATTCTCTTGTTACTTGTCAATAGTTTCTGGCTTTGTAAATTAAATATTTCTGCAAGTGGTATCCTTAAATGAACTATCCGGTTTTTAAACTTCGTTGTTCATACCACCATTAAATGATCACAGGCATATGCAACTATTGCCCCTGGGTTTTGTTTATCTTGAAAGCATTGCTTTCTGATAGTTCATATATTTCAAATTAGTGTTGTAATATTTTTGTTGTTTTCCTTAAGTTTTATAACCCACTATCACGTTATTCTATTACTTTAGAACCTAGTTTCCTAATGCAGATATGGGTTTCTTAATTCAAATAATCAAATCATAGAAACTTAGAGCTAGAAGGAAGATTGGAAATCATAAAATTCTCCCTCATTTTACAGATAAGGAAACTAAGGTACCATGATCTGATAACTAGTCCAAAGTTGTATTGCTAATTAGTAGCAAACTACTCACTTTCGTTCATTTTCCTGATCCCCACTCTAAAGTTCTACCGGCCAACTTAAAGTATGTGCGTGTATGTGGTAACGTGATTTTTTTCTTAATTTATTTTTTATTGAGGTAACATTGGTTTATAACATTATATGTTTCATGTGTACAACTGAGGTAACATGATTTTAAATGTTTGCTTTTTGTATCTCCTCAAATAAAACATAATTCAGCTGTTTTAGAAAAATGGACTTTAATTATTGTAAGAAAAAATATTTGTAATCAAAGGTATAATAGGTAAAGATCTGTTTTATTGAGGTTGATTATTTGATAGTAATTAAACAAAACAAAACAAGTTCAGAATATCCAGCAGCCACATCTGGATTATTCATTTAAGTTCAGTGTACAAGATCACCTGCTTCAGATCATGTCTGTATACTAGCTATACACTCAAGTTTAAAACCTCAGTTAATTGTAAATTGTTTAAAATTGCTAATATTTTAAACAAATAGATTTATTGAATAATATAAGCTGTGAAATGCTTTAGTTTCATTTTGAAAGATGGTCAATATAAAAATGTAAACTATAATTATTTGAAAATAAGTGTAAAAATTTTTTAAATAAGTTCTGACATCAAGTTTGTTAGGTAACAAATTTGTAGTTAGTTTAATTAAGCTTTGTAAGAGATCAATTTGTAATGATGTTTTAGTATATATACAAATGACTATTTAAATTTTTCTTTATAGAATAATTAAAATATATAGTTTATATTTACGTTATTAAAATAGAGAAGTATAGAAATATTATTTGATCAAGAATAGTTACCAGGGGCTTCCCTGGTGGCGCAGTGGTTGAGAGTCCGCCTGCCGATGCAGGGAACACGGGTTCGTGCCCCGGTCCGGGAAGATCCCACATGCCGCGGAGCGGCTAGGCCCGTGAGCTGAGCCCCGCAATGGGAGAGGCCACAACAGTGAGAGGCCCGTGTACCGCAAAAAAAAAAAAAAAAAAAAAAAGGAAAAAGAATAGTTACCATATGTTCTTTAATAATATTTATGATAGTTTAGGTATATAAACTAGAGGTTGATTTAAAATAGGGTTATTTGCGGGGGGGAATATTTTATTATTTATTTATTTATTTTTTTTCTTTTTTTTTTTTTTTGGCTGCGTCAGGTCTTAGTTGCGGCATGTGGGGTCTTCATTGAGGTGTGCGGGATCTTTCCTTGTGGCGTGCAGTCTTCTCTCTAGTTATGGCACGTAGGCTTCTCTCTAGTTGTGGCATGCGGGTTTTCTCTCTCTCGTTGAGGTGCGCGAGCTCAGTAGTTGTGACCCACGGGCTTAGTTGCCCGTGGCATGTGGGATCTTAGTTCTGCAACCAGGGATCAAACCCACATCCCATGCATTGGAAGTCAGATTCTTTACCACTGGACCACCAGGGAAGTCCCAAAATAGGGTTATTTTAAATGTTGATGTGTAAATTTCTGTCCTGGCATTCAAAAAATAATACTAGGCAGCAATGTTTGTTCTCTGCGTATTGCTAACTAATTAGAACTTTGCTCCTAAAGCATTTTCATTTCAGCATTTCTGGATTCAGTTGTGTTATACCCAACCTTCCCCTTACAATCTAGATACAACGTTGGACACTTTGTTATATATAGGTTAAACTTGGATTAACATTGGCTTACAAGTACTACTTAACTGCATTATTTCAGATCTCTGCTTTTAAGGTATGTCAATAGTGATAGTTAATTAAAATGCTACCTAGCTGCTGTCTAAGCCAGTTTAAAGAATAGGGCATGTATTGCCAGTTTAAAGAATAGAGCATGTGTTTCCAGTTCTGTGAGCTACAGAATGATTGTCCCTTAACATGAGATCTGTCCCTGTAAGCCGGGAATGTCCTACAGTTCAGATAGATTGGTGGTTCCTAATTCCTTTCTCCTCAAAACATCCCATTTTTTGGCTTATTTTTGGAGTGACAGAAATTTAAGTGTACCTAACTGATTTCCACACTTAGAATAAAGTTTTACAAATAGTAGACCCTCAATGAGTGTTTGAAAAATGAATTTGTCACTTATTCATATACTAAACTTGCAGATTTTTTAAAAAATTATTTTACCTTATTATTTAACTTTCCATGTGATGGTCTTGTCTCTCCCTCATAATTTTAGGCAGCTACCTAAGGGTAGGAAGAGTATGTTATTTTTTAAACAGACAGTACTTAGCAAGATGCTATATGTACTTCTAAATGTCCAATAAATGGGTAAATGGGTGTCCAATTGATTTCATTCTCAATAAACTTGGAATGAGACATTTAAGCCCTGATACCTACACCATTCTTAGTTTCATGCCTGAAGAAGGCATCTGTTGGGATAAATTCTGTGAGTCAGAGGTGCTGGGAATAGTGTGCAAATAAAATTAATACATATATAACTTTTTTGTCTTTTAGATTTTTTTTTATCAGAGCTTAATGGGTCTTTTAAACATTTTATATTTATTACATAACTGACATAATGACAATACTGGAAATATTAAAAAGGAGAAAACTATCCATAATCCCATCATTTTAATAAATTGATTTTAGTTTAGTATTGTTCTTTTGTTTTGAACATATGCATGTTGTATAATTTTTTTTAGGTTGCTACTCCTTGTTTGCATTTAGAGTAGATTAAATTCATCATTAATGTTATTACATTTCTTATTTTAAAATGTGCATTATACCTATGTCGTTTTCACGTTTTTGTAGAAGTACTTTTAGAGCTGATACTTTTGCATTCGGATAAAAAAGCATTTCCACTCAGAGAACTGCTTCCCAGTTGTGAGCTATGAGTGGACCTCTACACGTTTGAGTGAGCTATGCATCTGCAATAACTATCTCTTTGGAAATCACGCCAGTGATATTTTGACCTAGTGAAAATATATAGGACTTCAGATTATTATACAAAACTCATCATTCACTCAGGCTTTTGGAATGGTCTTGTTGTTTCAAGGACAGTTTTGGTGACTAGATTCAGAGTTCAATTTAGAAATAGATTTCAATGGAGACATGTCAACAAGTAGATCATATAAAATGAAGGTGATGAGTAGGGGGTGTGTGTGGTAAAAATGAAATAAAATTGAAGGGAGCTACCTGAGGTTGCTCCATATAATTTGGTAGAAAGATCTTATTACCTTTCAGGAGGTTGAAAAGAATTAGTCTAAACTGGTAGTGATATTTATTTTATAAGTAATGGCTCTATGCTTCATACGATCTATTAAAGAAAGAAGGGAGAAATAGAAAAGACTAAATTTTTTATCCTCCAATGTAAAAAAAAAATACAGGAGGAGTAAATTTATTTGGGATTGAAAAGAAACAGTAGGTGCCAATCATATGTGTTAGGAAAGAAGGAAAATGAGAGGAAAGGGTACTTGTGTCACAGGAGCTGTCTGTGAAGTTAAGCCCTGGATCTGAAGTCTTGCTTACTATAAATTTCTATAGTAACATCAAGTGGCCCTAGATGTCCAAATCATCTGCAGTATTTTGTATCCTTGCCCTCATTCCTAACTTCCATCCTTTGTCTAATTCTTTCTTTATAAGTTGCTATTATTAGCAATTTAGGAATAAAATGGAGATCCGGAAACTGACCTCAAATCCATCCTCTCTTCTCTTTTCTTTAGTGACCAGTTTCTAAATAATCCACAGCATTTTTTCCCTATACACTTTTATTTTTCTTTACCCCAGCCTATATTGGTGGACCCAATTAGTAAAAGTCTACTCAAAAGTCAGTTACAGGGTAGATTAAATCATATTACTGGTTTTGACTACCTTCTTTTTAAATCAAACAGGTGTTGACAGAAATTAAATTACTATAACTAGTATTTCTTGTTTACTGGATAAAGTAGTTTTATTTAGAAAAGTGATATTTATAAAAATTATTAAAAGGATAGATTTGCATCTCTTACTGATTCTTCATGTGAAAACTTTTCTTCCAAGTGAATATTATTTATTTATTTATTTTGTGTGTGTGTGTGTGTGTGTGTGTGTGTGTGTTTTGCGGTATGCGGGCCTCTCACTGTTGTGGCCTCTCCCGTTGTGGAGCACAGGCTCCGGACGCGCAGGCTCAGTGGCCATGGCTCACGGGCCTAGCCGCTCCGCGGCATGTGTGATCTTCCCGGACCGGGGCACGAACCCGTGTCCCCTGCATCGGCAGGCGGATTCTCAACCACTGCGCCACCAGGGAAGCCCAGTGAATATTATTTTTTAAATGTACATCTGAAAAGTAAAGGCACTTTAAGTGACCATTTGTCAGGCTAAATTTGGGTACTTATTTTCAGATACCCTAAAGTTGATGAACTCTGATTTTTCAATACAGCTACTTTTTACTCTTTTTATAAAATTTATTTTTAAAAAGCCTCTGCATATTTAAAAAGTAAAGAAAATGATTATGATTGCTTCTGTCATATTTGATATCAAATCTTCTTTAAATAAATGCTTTACCATTCCACCAAAATTAAAGTACTAAATAGATAAGTTCACAAAGCTATTTTGGATAAAGAGAGAAAAGATACATAGCATTTTCCCTAGTTTCTAAGTTGGTTAAACTCTACCCTTCGACCTAGTTAAATATTTTTATTGTTTGTGAGGCTAAAACATGTATAAACCCTTTCTTTTACCTTACCTTACGTATATTTAAATAAGCAACCCTTCATATCTTCTCCATATAAAGCGAAATATTTCCTTAACACTAACACAAGTCAGTTCTCAGCTAAAGCAAATAGAAGAATGAATACTTTGTTAATCATCCGTAACTAATGTGTGTATACACAGAAAAAAAAAATCAAGTCTGTTTTTGACAAGAACCTTTGGATGGAATTAGCAAAACACACACACACAACAACTTTTAACACAGCTCAGACCCTTTCTAATTTATGAGTTTAAAAAGTATGTTTTTATTTTTTTCAAGGCAGGCACATGTTAACAAATCAAACAGTATGGAAGAACTTTTACTGAAAGTCAACATTCTCCTGCCCCTCTGTTCCTACGTCCAACCCACTCCGTTGAGGCAGCCTCTTTTTTTTTTTTTTTTTGCGGTACGCGGGCCTCTCACTGTTGTGGCCTCTCCTGTTGCGGAGCACAGGCTCCGGACGCACAGCCTCAGCGGCCATGGCTCACGGGCCCAGCCGCTCCGCGGCATGTGGGATCTTCCCGGACCGGGGCACGAACCCGTGTCCCCTGTATCGGCAGGCGGACTCTCAACCACTGCGCCACCAGGGAAGCCCGAGGCAGCCTCTTATAATTGCTTCAGATTCTAGTTCTTCAGGTGGTTCCCTCCATGCTTTTAGTTCTATATGACATACTTGTACTCTATTTCATGATTTATCAACCTTAGACAAGAGTTATTGAATCTCTAATTCAAATTGTCCATGCCTAGCTAGCAGCATTTTAGAAATACAAATACTAGTTATTCCCTGCCAATTCCTTCAGTTTTTCTTTCTCGATAAAGTTCCTCAAGGGATTAGTACAGTTTCACCATTGTGCTCACCATTGTTCCCACCACCTTCAGAACTGGTCTCACCCTCAAGCCCCTCTTCACCATCTATACCTGCTCACTGATTCTTTTCCACTTTTCTTCCTTGTTAAAATAAAACCTGTTCTTTGACCCTTTTTGGTATTAAAGTTTGGATAAACTGTAGATTCAGATTAGAGAAATTTTAGATTTTTCCTTTTTAAAATATACAAAATTCATTTAAAAAGTATCTGTATAACCCTAAATTATTGTCTTTTGTTTTATTTTAATTTTTTTCCTATGGGTCAACGGCCCTTGATAAAAAGTAGGTTTTCTTCCTTCCCTAATAGATAGTAGCGGGCATAAGGATTTTGATCTTAAAAAACAGAAGGAGCAGGTATGGTATAAGTTTGGCCTGATGGATTTTACACTTTAAGATTTTAGCATTCTTCTCAAAGGACTCTTAAAGTAATATATAAAGAGAAATAATATATTCTGAAATGCCAGTCTTTTTCATCCTTCTGCTCCTTCTTGGCTCAGCTGGTCTTTTCTACTCTTTTCTCAATAAACCTCTTCAACAAAATTCATCTCCATTCTCCATCTTTCCCTAGTAGATAATTCCAGTTTAAAGTGGTTATCAGGATAAAAATAGAGCTTGTTATTTAATTTAAGGACTTTACTTTTACTAGAATGCATCAATTACTTCCAGAGATTCTAGTACTGACTTTAGTACTTTTTAAACAGCTTGTTTGGACACTGCTTGGAAATATGTGTGAAACTGTGTGACCCTTTCTGAATCTTCCTTCTCAGCATCGTATGAATAACCTTTGTTAATTTCTGTTGATCTAAAAAAGCCAATTGTATCTCTAAAGTTAAGTCAGAATTCCTGCCTTCCAAATAGGGATATTCGGTTGTGGATCAAGACTACTAGATTATCTTTGAATTGGTTTTTTTGATTGTCATAAGAGTTATAGGTTTTGCATTCTAGGGTGTGAAATGCTTTGCCTTTTAAGGTAGGCTAACTATACTCTGAGGATCTGGCATCCCCTTTCTTAGTATATATAGACAGTAGGATTTACTCTGTTATTCTGCCTAATCAAGTATCAAAACATAAATATGGTTCTATGTTTCCTGTTTCAATCCCTGTACTAGTTGAGTTTTTTTTCCTTTTACAGAATATAATATAGTGTATTGATAACTTTCTTTTTTAACTTTCTTTATCAAGTAATACATATAAAATATATTTTTCATGTCAGTGTACTATTTTCTAAGGAATCAGTATAATTCCTGATTTTAAATGAAGAAATAAAATTTTTATTTTCTATGTTTCCATGTGTTTAGGCTATCATTATATTATTAAAATTTTAAACAAGAAGGAACTGATCAAATCTATTAGAAATATTGAAAATTTTGCTATTGAAATGTCATGACCACAGAACATTTTCCCTACATTTTAAAGGGAATTTTCTTCCTTTCAAAATAAAACAACTGAACTACTTCAAAAACAGCTAAATAAGAAACTTGAGCCTACACCTACTTTATGCCTCACAAATTTGGAGTTAATTTTTTAGAATTCAGAAGGCAGTAATAGTCACTCAAATGAACATGAATTCTGACACTGAAGCTACCCATGCCATTACTATGATCTGAAAAGCTATATCCAGTTCTTAGTGGAAGACAGTGGGGTCTTGGGAAACAAAAACAAATGTTGAATCTCTGTTTGATTTTTTTTAATGTAATGTCTTAAATAACATTATCTTTTCAAAAAATTTGCATAAACTTGAATTTTTTCCTTGAAATTATTTATTTTTACCAAGCTTTCAATAGTAAAACAGGAAAGTCAAAAATTTCCACTTTTTTCATTATTAGTTTTTAAAATTAATTTTTTTTGAAAAGTAATAGCTGGCCAAAGTTTATTTTAAAAACTAATACTAAAGAGTAAAAAGTAAGTCAGTCTCCCTACTTTGTCCCTCTTTTCTTTTTCTCAGAGAACTTAATATTAGGTTTCCTATGTATATCTCCAGAAATACACATATCACCTTTTAAATACACAGCAAAAGCATAATAATAATATTTTGTATTGCTTTTTTCATTTAACCATATATGTTAATAGTTTTTAAGTATACAAGAAACACACTTAAATTTTTACTCTGTCATTATTTTTCTCCACATAGAACTTATACTTTTCATTCTTAGAGTTTTTAAACGTAAAGTTTTAATCACTAATGAATAATGCCTTATTCAAAGTTGCAATGCAGTTTAATACTTTAAATTCTATAGTATGTACCATTTACAAAGCACTTTCTTATATTTTATGTTACTCCATCCTCTCAAAAACCCTGTGAATAAAACCTAAGGATAGCGCATTTTATTACAGGTTTAATGATGTTCAAATTTTTATCTTTCTTGAACACCTCTTTTCATGACTTCTGATTTCTTCTAATTTTTAAGAACAGGCAGAGGCAAATCCTTTCCTTTGTCTTCTCAGTTTTGCCCCCTCCCTCGTCCCCTTCTCCGGAAACACACACACACATTTTTTAAACCTAATGAATAGAGGTACACTTCCTTAGTTTTAGCTTCCTTAGCTCCTGTGAAACTTTTGAGCCCCATGCGTGAAAGGATCCTATTTTCTTAAAAAGAGACAAGCATTTAGGAAAACCTAACTAAATAATCATTCCTTTTTTGTCCTATGCAAAACATATTCTGACTGTTAAAATATGAACATGTAAACATCATATACAGATTGCTATTTGTTTTTAAAAGAAGTGCTCAGGGAATTCCCTGGTGGTCCAGTGGTTAGGACACTGTGCTTTCACTGCCCAGCACCTGGGTCCAATCCCTGGCTGGGGAACTAGGATCCCACAAGTCGAGGGGCGTGGCCAAGAAAAAAAAAAGTGCTCAAATACTGCTTACAGTTCTTACTCTTAGCTATGCATGGCTTTTGTGTCAGATCGCTTTGCATGCAGTAACGTGGTGGTAGTTGTTGTTGCTTGTATTATAATTTGAGCACCAATAGCGCGCTAGATGCCACACCAGACACATCCCAGCCCTACAGGCACAGTTTGATTGGCAGAAGGCTCTTCCCATAGAATGGTAATAATTGCATAAAAGCCAAAGGAACTGAATTGAAATTTTTATCAATAGTTATCCTGAAATAACCCTTGCTAGATAATGTTCTCCAAGTAAAAGTCTGTTTAAGACTTTAGTTTCAAAGGTAATACCTTTTAGAGTACTTGCCTTTGCTGGTATGTTTATGCATAAACAAAAATATGCTAACCCAGCGTGCTGCTGTATTATGTGAAGGGCCAACCAAGTTCGTTTCACTTCAACACAACTTCTTTTGCTTAACAGGCAAGCCTCTTGTCTTTTTAATAGTGGATGGAGGACACCTAGACATAACCTCTTTTCATCCTACATCTACCTCAAAAAAACAAAAAACAAACAAATGAAAACAAAAACTCTGCAAATGAAAGCAGTACTCGAACTGATAATAGGATTTAAACTCTTTTAGATATGTCCTGATAAACTTGTAGCAAGTTTAAACTTTCTGAGCCTAAGTTTCCTTCCTCATCTGCAAACAGTGTAATTGCACCAGCCTTACCTATTTAACGAGGTGTTAGTGAAGATCAAATAATTATCTCAAAGTAGGTCACTAAACAAATGAGAAAAATGGTTATTAACTTTGTAAGTGCTGTTAGAGCAGCTGGTGTGAAAACATAGGTTATTTTTTTTATAAAGGGTGTTGGAATATATGGAAATAGGGAAGGAGATGTAAGTGGAATGAAATGTAATATTTGTTTCATAGAAAAATATTTTTCTGTGAAAATCTCTTCTGTCGCTGCAAACTGCCAGGTGCAGCCAATTGTCTGCTTCTTCAGAGGCTTTTTAGTATAGTGGTTGGAGTGGTTAAGAGTACAGGCTTTGGGACTTCCCTGGTGGCACACTGGTTAAGAATCTGCCTGCCAATGCGGGGCACACGGGTTCGAGCCCTGGTCCGGGAAGATCCCACATGCCACGAAGCAACTGAGCCCGTGTGCCACAACTACTGAGCCTGCACTCCAGAGCCCACAAGCCACAACTACTGAGCCCACGCACCACAGCTACTGAAGCCTGAGCACCTAGAGCCCGTGCTCTGCAACAAGAGAAGCAACTGCTATGAGAAGCCCGCACACCGCAACGAAGAGTAGCCCCCGCTCGCCGGAACTAGAGAAGGCCTGCAAGCAGCAACGATGACCCAACGCAGCCAAAAATAAATAATAAAGAAATAGATTTTTTTTTAAAAAGAGTGCAGGCTTTGGATATTTCTAGCTGTGTAGTCCTGGGAAAGTTGATGAACCTCTCTGTACCTCATTTTAGTCACATGTAAAATGAGAATAGTAACATAACTATTTCATAAGAGTGTTGTACATTAACACATCTGCTTAGAATAGTACTCAACACATGGTAAGTTGTCATTGTAGTGAGTTTTGTTGTTATTGATCTGACTTAAGCAGCACCTAGAATTATAGAAATCCATGATGTAAGAAATGCTTAAACATTTTCACTGCAGGAAAAGGTCTGAGCAGTATGTTGTCATATGGTCTCTCTAGTCTTTTCTATATGTGAAAAATAGTCTTCAAGCTTTTGTATTAAATACTTTAAAGAAAAGAACTCTACATGTGATTAGGATTGGGGAGATTATACAATTCTTATAGAGAGCTGTGTAGTAGATCCATGTATACAAATAGTGTTATCCATTATTGCTTATTGAAGAAGTTCCCTATAACGAGATAACTTATTTATTTTAAATGGTGGTAATTTAAGGTGTTGAATCTTGCATTTTAATAATATTTCTGATTTGTAGCTGAAAATGTTAACTGATCTTTATATTATCTTTTTCTGGTGCAGTATTCCAGAGAATTATACCTTAACTGTATGTGATTGTTCATTTTAAACTTTAATGGTTAATTATGACTTTTCAACTTCAGAAGGTTTAAGATTTTTTTTTAACACCCTGGAGCTGAAAAGTACTTTTAGAAATCACCTACCTACCTTCCTGCTCTTAGACAAAGCTGTATCTAAAACATCACAGAAAGCTATGGTAATTATCTATATGTTTTTTTTTCATCTAAAGAAAGAATATCCTACAACTTGCCCTGAAGCAAGCTCAACACTCAAAAATATTTAGCTAAAGTATTTAATTATACTGGAAGCTATGAAGCTGGGGCATCAATATGAGGACTAGATACAGAGTAAAGAGTTACTCTAACTTTTCATATTCTTTTAGTTACCTGTAGGCAGAAAATAACTTTTAAAAAACACTTAATCCATTTGGTTCAAAATCAAGTAAATGTTTGTGAAAACTGTATTCCATGGCACCAGAATCTGGAAGTACAAGAAAAGAAGTATGTACTCTAACAATGGCATTTTATCCGTACCCTGCAGATAGGTTTGGAATTGGCCATACGAGCTGCTAAAATAACTACCTGAAGATGGATATGAAAGCATTGTATATGACCACCATGTCTCGTTTAGAAACCACCACATTCAAGTTCAGGCATAGATTCACCACTTTAAAAGTCCTCGTGTGGTAGAGTGCGTAGGTGCTGTTTCATCATATAAAGGAGAAAACATGCTATCTCTAACTTAGAAAGCCTAAAGTATTCGGTAGTTTTTTATGTTAGTCATGGGCACCCCATAATTGGGTTTTACATCTGTTCTCCACTTCCTTGCACAAACTGAATGTTCCTTTTCCTTTTTGTAGTGATGGCAGTGATGATGCTTGAATTTTAAAGCTATATGAATGATGATTTAACCCTAGATTGTCCTCATATATTCTAGTGTCCCTGAAAAGCCTCATTTACCTCATGTTTTTAAATGGTGTGGTATGTCTCTGGTAGTAGATAACCCAACTTTCCTGTCTTTCTTTATTTAATGTTATTTGTGACACTGAATCAATATTGATCCTATAAAGAATGTCAGTCTCAGAAAGGTTTTTTTTTAATAGTGTGAGGATGGTGATTTTTAGCTGCATACTATATAAAATTCCAGGACTTGTTTACTAACATTTTTCTGGTTAAGAAATTTTAAAGACCATTGGATTGTGTTTTATATTTAACAACTGTCCAGACAGTATATAAACTATATCACTGGGAGAAAAATCTAGATGTAGTTGTTGTGAATTGACCTAAACCAAGTTGATCATTTGTAAATCTTAGGGGTTTTCTTTTTTGTTTTGCTTTCTTTTCTTTTGGTAGGTAGTGGTGACCACTGAAAAGTTTGAAGGTGTCTCTTTGCACTCTTACTGTCAGATTATAAAGAAATAACCACATTCTGCCACATACAGATATTTTTTAAACAAACATTCATTAGCATGCAGGCACAAAACAATTCATGACAACCTGTTCTGGAAAGTCCATGAAGGAAGAAGCTTTGTGCTGTCTTCATTTCGTCATTCAGACCATAACCTTGAATGAAAGTTTCAATAAAACTAGCATTCACAAGGCAAAAGTCAGTTACCCTTCTAGTTAGCATCAGGCACCCAGAAATGCTCCCAAACCAATGGCTAGATACAGGACTGTAAAGGGGATCAACTCTGGGCACCATCTCTAAAAGTTAAAAGCTATAGGTCTTGCTGGATTTTTATCCTCTATTTAGTAGTGGAGAATAACTATAAAATATTTTATCTAATTTACAATTCCTTGATATTTAATTTGAGTAATGAAACACACTTCTAACATTCATCTTGTTAGCCAACAAGCTTTTTTACTCATAAATATTTTACTTATAAACCCCATTTTTGATATTCACTATGCTGTTAGCAGTGTCTCAAATGTTGATCACATTATGGATAAAGTGCTTATGATTACTGTATCTGTCTGATACATTGCTCCCTCCACCTGGCTTCTCAATTAGGACAGTTGATTGCCTGTGAAGTTGAAGTTTATCTGACCCATTCATATCTATCAGACCATCTGTGCTGGTATTGTAAGTGTATTACTGACATCATAACAGGAACGTTGTTAAATATTTGAAGTGGAGGAAATATTATTGTAATACTTGTCATTTTTCAGTGTGTTTTTAAATTTTTTTAAATGTGTTTTAAACACATTTTTAAAAGTGTTTAAAAAATACAATTGACCCTTGTACAACTCTGGGGGGTCAATCTGCTTATAACTTATAGTTGGCCCTTGGTATCCCCAGTTCCTCCAAATCCAAGGATTCAACCAACTACTGACCACGTAGTACTGTAGTATTTACAATTGAAAAATATCTTTGTGTAAATGGACTCCTACAGTTCAAACCCATGTTGTTCAAGGTCAACTGTACATTTGATCACTAATTAAAAATACATATGATCAGTTTACTTATTCACTGATGCTCTTTGTTCATTAGAGATTTGAGATGTGGCTTTTAATTTTTTTCATACAACTCTTAGTAAATTTATTATGTTTATGTGTTTGTTATTAAGTAGTATAATTTACTTAAACTAAATTTTGTTATCATTTATAGCCCTTCATATTTCAGAGAGCTTATATATTTGAAGTTCACAAGTACATTGGTTAGTTTTATATTTCTTAACCAGAGACCAATATCATTCATTATCTTTATAGAGTAAAATTCATGCATTCATTCAGAAATTACTAAGCACCTGCTATGTGCTGGGAATTGTATTAAACTCCAATATAATTCTCAAACTGTAGTATGTATTAGAATCATTTTGGGAGCTTGTTAAATCTCCTCAAGTGAGATCCAGGACTGTATTTTATCAAATATCCCAGGTGTTACTGCTGAAGGTGGTCTCAGGCCACACTCTGAGGAACACAGCCCAGGAAATAACTGATTAACCAGACTAAACACCTGCCTTGAAGAAGCTCACAGTCTGATGGAGACAAACAAGGAAGCAGAACTAATGATTGGTACCATATGGGGCCAGGTGCTGGGAATTCTAACTCTAGCGGAGGAACTAAGGAGACTTTTCAGAATACTTAATTCCTTAACTTGGTGGGCCTCAGTGTGATGGTCGGTGGAGTGTGGGGCATTTTTGCCCCTTGGGGAACATTTGGCAATGTCTGGAGATACTCTTGATTGTCATGCTTTGGTGGGAGAGAGGTAGAATGTGCTCTTGGCATCTAGTGGATAGAGGCTAAGGATGCTGCTCTACACCCTTCAATGCATAGGAAAGCCTCCCCCTGCCAAACAAACAAACAAACAAACAAACAGGGGAAAAAAGAAAGCCAAAGAATTATTCGGTCCAAAATGCCAATAGTTCTGCTGTTGAGAAACCCTGCCTTAGATTAATTATGTTTTCCTTTGTCCCCTCTCCCCATATACATATAACTTTTAGAAATTATGAAAGTATTAAATAGAATAAATGATGTTAAGTATGAATAGGTGATTATTGTAAAAGAGTCAAACAATAAATGTATAAAGTAAAAAAAAAAGGAAAGTTTGGGACTTCCCTGGCGGTTCAGTGGTTAGGGCTCCACGCTTTCACTGCCGAAGGCCTGGGTTCGGTCCCTGGTCGGGAAACTAAGATCTCACAAGCCATGCAGCACAGCCGCCCTGCCCCTCCCCAAGAAAAGTTCTTCTCTCATAATAATTGTTCTGGACATTTTTTTCATGAATTTATATAAACATACATATATTTTGAGGTTGTTAGGTTTCTGTTCTTAAATGGGGTCATACTTTACATATTGTTTTATGACTTGTTTTATCACTTACAGTGTGCAGTTTCTGCACAGTTTTTCATAGGGCAGATGGATGGCTTAACCATTCTTCTGCTGATGGATGTTAAGGTAGTTTCCAGTATAGTTGATGGTATTATAAATAGCACTTCATTGAGAATTTAGGTGCATGTACATGATAGATTCCCAGAAATGGAATTGTGCAGTCAAAGGGGACATTTATTTTATTTTCATAGTTTTAATGTTAAAGGAATATCCTCATAATAGGGTGTAACTGTTTATATTCCTACCAACAGTGATTGAAATGGATTTTCCACACCGTCAGCAACACTGGATATTACTAGACATTAATTTTGTCACTCTAATGGGTGAAAATACTATCTCTTTATCATTCTAATTTGTGTTTCCCTGATAACTAGTGAAGTCGAGTATCTTGTTATATGTTTACTGGCCACTTATGTTTTTCTGTGAATTGCCCAAGGATACCCATTGCCAATTTTCAATTGAAATGATTATATTTTCTTACTCATTTGTAGACCTTTATATATTCTATACATTATTTTTTATATATCTTGCAGATATTTTCTCCCTACTTGTCACTTTTTAAAAATTCCAAATGGTGTCTTTCACCACATAGAAACATACTATTTATATGTTCAAATTTGTGTCTTTTCTTTTATGCAGTACAGTGTAGTGGTTAAGTGTACATATTGCAGAGCCAGGTCACCTGTTTTCATATTTCAGCTCTTCTGCTTACTAGTTCTGTAATCTTGGGCAAGTTACTTCATCTTTTTGTGCCTCAGTTTCTGTCTTTAAAATGAACTAGTAATGGTATTTACCTCAGGATTGTTGTGAGAAACAAATGAGATATTACAGTAAAGCACTGTCATGAAGTAAATACTCTATAAATGTCATGAAGTAAATACTCTATAAAAAGTAACTTCCATTGTCATTTCTGCTAGTTTTGTGCCTTATTTGGGAAGGTCTTCTGTGCCTCAGAATTATAAAGCTATGTCACCACAGAAAAACTGAACAGCATATACAATTGGCAGAATATTATCAGAGCATGAAGTTCAGTTGGGGGTGGGACAGTTGATTTTTCTTCATATAGAATCAGAGACAATATCTCAGTGAGCTTCACTATGTTAAAGAGTTTTACCTTTATCCTGGAAGCAGAGAAAAACCTTGACAAATTATATGCATGAAATAGTTGTATAAAGATTACCACTTTTCTTTTTTTTTTTTTCCCACTTTTCTTAAACCATTATGGAAGGAGAAGATTATACAGTGAATAGTATTGGTACTATTTAGGAGGAGGAAAAATTAGCTCCTTACCTCAGTGCAAAAGGAATTCCAAGTGGATTTTATTGAAGACAATAAAGTAATCGAAACTAAAAGAGAATAAAAGTGAATATTTGTTGAATCAATGGATAAAGAACTTTCTAAGCTTCTAAGCAGTGGGAAAGAAATCACTGAGGAAAATGTACACAGGTTTGTCTACATAAAAATCAAAACTAATATATATTTTAAAATCATATTAAGACTTATTGTTGGCTAAGGTCTACCAGTTGATGGGAGTATAATTTGGTATAACTTCTAGAGGACAAATGGCAGCCATATAAAGTTTTTAAATGTGCATACTTTTGATCCAGTTATTCAACCAACAGAAATTTATCTTAGTGAAATATTTAAGTATGAATGTAAAGAATTAACTAAGAATTTTCACCTGATTATTGCTTATAATATGAAAAATTAGAAACAATCTCAGTGTCCAAAAATATGAGATTAAATTGTAGTGTCCATAGAATGGAAATTTTGTAGCCATTGTAAATAGCATCATGTCAAAATATTTTTTGATGCAGAAGTATATTCATCATATTTTAATGAAATGATTAGTTTATAAAAGAATATGTACAGTGTATGATCCAATTTTTCTTAAAAATGAGTACACAAACTAGAAAAACAACAGTATAAAAATGCTTAGCTCTAGTGCTGGGATTATTTATCATTTTCATGTGCTTTTTTTACTTCTCTGTGTTTTGTTATTTTTTACAGTGAACCTGCACTATTTGTGTACTAAGGAAAATATAAGGTTTCTAAATCATGAGATTAAAAGGCAAAGCAGGAAGATATTAAATATATTAGCAACAAAAGTGGCAGACAAAAGGCTAACATTTTCAATATTTAAAGAGCTCTAGAAATATATTTTTTAAGGGCATGACTAGTTTTACAAAAGAGAAAGTATAGATGCTAATAAACACAGAAATATATTCAAGGTCATGAGTTATCAACGAAATGCAAATTAAATCAGTGAGATACAAGTTTTCCCTTAACAGTTTAGCAAAGATTTTAAAATATGTAGTAGTGCTGTTGTGGGTGTGGTGAATGAGACGAGCGCTGTCATACGTGGTAGGTTAGAACTTGGTATGATTTCTTTGTAAAGCATTCAATTACTTTATTCAGAAATTCCATTTCTACAAATCAGTCCTAAGAAACAGAAATGCCAGAAATATTTTGGGCATAAAAATGTTCATTGCCGCATCATTTCTTAGTGACAAATGTGAAGTGACTTAAATGTTAATGGGGACAGTTAATGTACATTTGTGGTGTAAC
Source organism: Physeter macrocephalus (assembly GCF_002837175.3). Lineage (NCBI taxonomy): Eukaryota > Metazoa > Chordata > Mammalia > Artiodactyla > Physeteridae > Physeter > Physeter macrocephalus. The sequence goes on from NC_041225.1 coordinate 77,895,554, forward strand.
CATAGTTCAGAATATATGTGCAACTTCTAAAATTTAGGTTTACAAACTTATAGTGTTAGCTTTAAAAGACATAAGATTTTATAAACAGTATCATCTCAACTATTTAAAAATAACCAAAGAAAATATGTCAAAATATTAGCAGTGGTTTCAGCTAGTTGGTAAAGTTTTGAGTGATTCTTTTTTGTGTGTTACTCTCTGTTTATAATTTTCTGTGATGAATTTTCTCATAACGAGAAAAAAAGGTAGAGCATTAAAACAAGTGGTCAGCCTTAAAGAATTATGGGAGATGAAACCTAGGTGTGTATGAGACTAGAGAAATCCCGAGGCTATGGCAGTGGTCTGTTCATAGACGTTGATGCTTGAATTTAGGAAAAAAGTGGCATTGGAGATGGAAAGAAAGGGTCCAGATTCTGGAAAGATTTAGCAGTTAGAGACAACTTGGTTTGGTGAGTCCTGAGAGTGGGAGGCTTGATGAATGGCGGTACAATTCACTGAGATGAGAACTCAGGGAAGAAACAGCCAAAGGGATGGAGAGGAGTTCAGTTTGGCTATGTTGTGTTTGTGATGTGGGTGAAAATAGACAGTGGGCACTTGAGTGCTTAGGTCTGGAACCCAGGAGTAGGTCGGTCAGTTACGAAGATTTGGGAGCTATTATCAGCACAAACGTTCAAGTCCTGGCCATGAATAACAATCCTTGAGTACCAGGTCTTTAAACTAACAAATGATTCTAACTCCCTTAGAACACCTACTGAAAACTTACTTTAAATTATGGTAGTGTAGTTTCTGTTTAAGGTTAAAAAACTACATTCAAGAATATGAGTAAACTTTTAGTGGCTTTCTTTAGGATTACAGGGTTGATATAAACTGCTGTTTGGCAATTTTATAGTAGACTTAATTTAAGGTCTCTTTTTTATGTATATATATATATATATATTTTAAATTTGGACAATCTGCAACTTATGTAGATATTTGACTTAAATACTTTAACTTGTATTTTTATGTATATCTGGAGTTTCCCTCTATTTGAGAAGGTTGAGGGTTTTTTTATTGATATTTTTAGAGGGATTTTAGATTTTATTCTAAAATCAATATAATAATTTTTATAAATGTTTTTAAGTACATATCTAAACTGATTTTCAATGTTAATTCTTTCAATTTACATTTGTGCTACCAAACTCTCTTCCATCCAAGCATCTAAGTTGGTTATTTTAGCTGACATGGTTTCTAATTAAGTCTTTGTGGTTGAGAGAGCTCCTTATGGCATGTCTACTTTAGCATTTAATTGCTCCATGGACTCCAAATTGAATTCTATAGTATCCCATTTTGGTCTGCTGATGAAGCAAAGATCTTTTCAGCATGGCCCAAGAAATGCAGTGCTTGTGACAGCTCAGAGGACTTAGCATCACAATTTTGAAAAAGTTAGGACAGTTTGACTTCTAGATTGACTTTTTATCATTTTAAAATAAAATTTAAAATGTTATCACAGAGTTAAATGAGAGAATGTTAGACACAAAATGGGCTCTCAACAAGTATTTGTAGAATAAAGCCAAATTGTTGACCTCGATATTGTAGTGCACCAAATTATTTTGTTTTAGAAAGAACAAAGTCTTGGGAGTTTTTAGGTTGAATTTAAATGAAAAGTATCAGGAAACAAATGTGATAACTGTCAGAGAAGATATAAAGTGTTTTTGCACTGGGGTGACAGCTTAGATTAAGAAACTTTGAAGGTCTCATCTAGTTCCACGTTATCTCATTTGACAGTTTTGGTTCTTCAGTCAGTAGAGAAACTGGATGTTTACACAAATACTTGGGTGTGTTAGTTCTTTACTAAGAAATAATTCACATAGTCGTAAGACAGAGGGCAAGATCTAATAACTGACTTTTAAGCATTAGTCTGATCACATGTCTTTAGAATGCTGTTTCGAATTCTAGCTACCTGTCACTTCATTTCTTGGTTTTCTGATGCAGTAGTACAGAATTGGAACAGAATTTAGAGTTCTGATGGACAAGAATGAACAGAATCAGGCATTAGACTGTGAGATTCTAGAAAGGTATGTGCCACAAGCATTGATTTACCATCAAGTACTTACTGCTTGCTTACAGTGATGTTGAGACATAGCATCTAAACAGGCAAAACAATAAGAGTGGCATGATTGCATCAATGATCACAGGTTCACATCTAGAGAATTCCAATAAAATAAATTCTTAAACAATCCTAATAAGTCATTAAGAATTACTAAATTGAAGAGCTTAGGTCAATGTGAGACAAGTGAACCTGGCTGTGATGGTTATTTCTTTATCAAAATGCTCAGTTCTTTTCTTGTAAAATTCAAATGAAGAATTCTGCTTCTGGCAATGTGACAGACTAGATAGCATGAATAACACCCCTTTTGGAAAACAGCTGAAAAGTCAGGTAAAATATGACCAAGTGATATTTATAAATGCACTCTTGAAGTGACCCAGATAGAGAGAACCCAAAGAAGTCTTTTTTAAAAAGTTCAAAGCAGGACATCTAGAAGCTAAGCATTCATAGTAGCTTTCCCACTGAGGGGTTCTACTAAACCCATGACTTACTACTTTTACCACTGCATGAAGATGCAGAAAAAGTCTGGTATCTCCCATTCCCTCAAGATGGAATGTCTAATAAGATCCTCTTGTTGCACAAAATTGACATCCCAGAGCTATACCATCAGTGTAAGGATGAAGAAGAAATGAACTCACTGAACAGAAGACAACAACAAGGAAAATTGCCTCTTCTATCCTTAGCATTAATGGGTAGAAGCAATATCATCCTTGAAAATTTATAGCCAAGATCTAGCCCTTACATGGGTTTCACTAAATATATTCTTGATGTTATAATAAAGTTATTATTAAATTTTGTCCCTTGAGTACTAGTTTTTTTAATATTCTTTGTGACAAAAATAAGAAGTATGCATAAATCCCGTTATACTGCATTGCAAAGGACAAAGTTATTCAAGAAAAAGCACTGTGTGATTGAGTTGTAAACTAAACTAAACACATTTTTATCCTGGAACACCATTTTTACTTGAAAAAACAGCTAAGAGATAAACTTGTTATTCACACTTGGATATTTATTTGGTGAAGGTTTTCTTGAAACTGAACACAGTGAGCCTGCTACTTAAAGGTTAAGTGACTGAAATTGTTCGTTGCCAATGGTAAAATTCAAGCTTTCAAGTGAAAATTAGAATTGTGATAAACTTACACTCAACACGTTAAGTTTGATAGTTTCCCAATGCATAAAGATGTATGTGATGGAAAAGGTGGTGATAAAAGCAAATGTAGTTATTTTGGTATTGTATAATGAAATGTGTCAACATTTATAATATGTGTAACTCAGAGAATTAGCATTTTTCAAATGACCAAAGTGTATGATGTTATAAAATCATGCATGAGTAAAAAAAAAAATCATTCAACATACATGATAGAGCATTGGATTTTAATTTAACAGAGTTTGAAAAGTTTATTGATATGATTTCAGATTCCATATTACTATTAGCCTTTAAGAAACTACCACTGTGGGGTTTTGCTGTAGTATCAAAGAAGGCCCCAAATTATCTGCGAAAGTCATTAAAATACTCCTATCTTTTCCAACTACATATCTGTTTGAGACTGGATTTTCTTCAAATACTTTAACGAAAATGACATATCTCACAGATTGAATATGAGAGTAGATATGAGAATCCAGCTTTCTGCTAACTGTACATTTGAGAGATTTTAGAGACATTAACACATTAAGACATTTGTAAACATGTAAAACAGTGACAATCCTCTCATTAAATTGTTTTGTATAGAGAGTATACAGAAAGCAACAGGCCCAGATAGGATCACTGATGAATTCTATAGAACAGTTAAGGGAGAAATTATTATTACCAATTATCTACAGTCTCTTTCAGAGGGTAGAAACAGAGGGGATACTTCTTCACTCATTCTATGAGGCTAGCATTACCTATGCCCAAACCAAACAAGGATGTTACAGGAAAAGAAAACTACATACCAATAGCTCTTATAAACATAGATGCAAAAATCTTCAACAAAGTATTAGCAAATTGAACCCAACAAAGTATGCAAAGAATTATACACCACCACCAAGTAGTTTTATCCCAGGTATGCAAACCTGGTTCAGTATTTGAAAATCAGTTGATTTAATTCATCACATCAGGAGATTAAAAAAGAAAAATCATATAAATATATCAATAGATGCAGAAAAAGCACTTGACATAATCCATCAGCCATTAATAGATGCAGAAAAGCACGTGACATAATCCATCAGCCTATGTTAAGAAATATGTCCATATAAATGCAAAACCACTCTTCAGCCAACTAGAAATAGAGGGGAACTTCTTAAACTAAATGAAGAATATCTACAAAAACCCTATAGCTAACATTATACTTGATGGTGAGAAACTCAAAGCTTTCCCGCTAAGGTGAGGTACAAGGCAAGGATGTCCCGTTTCACCACTTCTTTCCAACATCATACTGGAAGTCCTTGCTGATGCAATAAGAGAAGAAAAGGAAATTAAAAGTATACAGATTGGGAAGAAAGATATAAAACTGTCTTTGTTCACAAAATACATGATCATCTATGTAAGAAATCTGAAAGAATCAACAAAAAACCTCCTAGAACAAATGAGTCATTATAGCAGGGTTGCAGGATACAAGGTTTATATACAAAAGTCATTTGCTTTCCTGTATACCAACAATGAACAAGAGGAATTTGAAATTAAAAGCATAATTCCATTTATATTATCACCCCCCAAAATGAAATACTTAGCTATAAATCTAACAAAATATGTACAAGACCTATATGAGAAATACTACAAAACTCTGATGAACAGAATCAAAGAACTAAATAAATTGAGAGATGTTCCATGGTCATCAATAGAAAGACTCAATATTGTCAAGATGTCACTTCTTTCCAACTTGATCTACATATTCAGTGCAATCCCAGTGAAAATCTCAGCAAGTTATATTATGGATATCAACAAACTGATTCTAAAGTTTATATGGAGAGCAAAGACCCAGAATACCCAACATGGTAGTAAAAGAGAAGAACAATGTTGGGAGACCAACACTACCTAAATTCAAGGCTTAAAACAACGCTATAGTAATCAAGACAGTATGGTATTGGAAAAAGAATAGACAAATAACGGAACAGAATCGAGAGCCCAGAAAGAGGCCCTCATAAATATAGTCAACTGGTCTTTGACAAAGGAGCAACACAATGGAGCAAAGGTAGTCTTTTCAACAAATGGTGCTGGAACAACTGGACATCCACTTGCACAAAGATGAATCTAGACAGAGACTTTACACCCTCCACACAAATTAACTCAAAGTGGATCATAGACCTAAATGTAAAATGCAAAACTGTAAAACTCTGAGAAGATAACACAGGACAAAACCTAGATGACCTTGGGTAGGATGATGCCTTTTTAGATACCACACCAAAGGTATGATCCATGAAAAAATAATGGGTAAGTTCGACTTCATCAAAATTGAAAGCTTTTGTTTTGCTAAAGAATGAGAAGACAAACCACAGACAGGGAGAAAATATTTGCAAAAGACACATCTGATAAAGGACTGTTATCCAGAATATACAAAGAAACAAATAAGAAAACAAACAACTCAATTTAAAAAATGGGGCAAAAACCTTTAAGAGGCACCTCACCAAAGAAGATATACAGGTGGCAAATAGGCATATGAAGAAAAAGCTCCACATCATATGTCATTAGGGAAATGAAAATTAAAACAACAAGATACCACCACACACCTCTTAGAATGGCCAAAATCTGTCACACTGACAACACCCAATGCTGGAGAGGATGTGGAGTAACAGGAACTGTCATGCATTGCTGGTGGGAGTGCAAAATGGTACAGCCACTTTGGGACAGTTTGGCACTTTCTTACAAAATGAAACATACTCTTACCATATGACCCAGCATCTCACTCCTTGATATTTACCCAAAGGAAATGAAAACCATTGTCCACACAAAAACCTGCACATGGATGTTTATAGCAGCTTTATTCATAATTGCCAAAACTTGGAAGCAACCAAGATGTTCTTCAGTAGATGAATGGATAAACTGTGGTACATGCAGACAATAGAATATTATTCAGTGTTAAAAAGAAAAGCCATGGAGGAGCCTTAAATGCATATTACTGAATGAAAGAAGCCAATCTGAAAAGGCTATATACTGTATGATTGCAACTAATTGATGTTCTGGAAAAGGCAAAACTATGGAGACAGTAAAAAGATCAGTGGTTGCCAGTGGTGGGGTGTGGAGGAGATGAATAGGCAGAACACACAGGATGATTAGGCCAGTGAAATATCCTCTATTTCATAATGATGGGTATATGTCATTAAAAATCTGTCCAAACCAATAGAATGTACAGCCCACAAGTGAACCCTAAAGTAAACTATGGACTTTGGGTGATTATGATATGTCAGTGAAGGTTTATCTGTGCTAAACAGTGTACCATTCTGGTGAGTGATATTGATAATGGGGTAGGCTGTGCATGTGTGGAAGCAGGAGATCTATGGGAAATCTCTTTACCTCCCTCTCAGTTTTGTTGCACACCTCAAACTGCTCTCAAAATATAGTCTTAAAAAAGAAAGTATATATATTCTTCATAAAAAAATGTTAATGTATGAGTTTATTAGTTATGTTTGAATGAACAAAATATTTTCTAAATTTCTGATATTTTTTAATAGGGCAAATATTGACAGGCATAACCCACATAAACAAAAGCTCTTTGTACTTCTCAATTAAAGCATGTAAAAGGGTCTTGAGATAAAAACATTTGAGAACCGTTCATCTAAACTCTCCAGTAAAAGACAGATTATCAGACTGGATTCAAAAATTTTCTGGATACATGCTATTTACAAGAGACAATCCTAAAATAAAAGGTTATATCAGAAAGAGCAAGAGGAGCCTGTGATGAAGTCTGTGAGCAGCTTCTCAATTCTTTCACTTATTTATTTTTTGACTTGTGTCCTTTAGAAAATGTCCCGTAACCTCACGTTTGAAATTTCTACTGGTATGTTTGTCCTCATCACATAGGAAGTACCATGATTTGGTGTGATAGGTGACTTTGCATAAAAATGATCCTGTTGTGAAAGTAGACAGCAGTGCATGCACACCAGTTAAATACTTTTAAAGACCCATGAACAATTATGAAAACTGATCATGAGTCAGGCTATAAAGCTTGTCTTAATACATTTTGAAAGATTAACATTACAAAAATTACATTCTGTGACCCTAAATCAATTAAATAGTAATCATTACATAAAGATAAGTAGAAAAACTCCATAAAGAAGAAAAAAGTTTATAAACATCTTGTGAGTCAAAGAACTTGTAATGAAAGATTAGAAAATATTTAACTACAGAATAACAAAAATAATTCATGCTAAAAATGTGAGACATATTTAAAGCAGTGCTTAGAGAAATATATAGTCTTAAATGCTTACATCAGGAAAGAAGACATGCTCAGAATTCAGGAGTTAGAACAGAATATACCCAAGGAGAATAGGAGGACTAAAGAGCAGCAGAAACTACTGAAATAGAAATATACATTCACTCCAAAGAATCAAGAAAGCTAAAAGTCATTGATTTGGAACCCAATGAAAGAGACAATTTATAACAAGCATTATCTAGGAACAAAAGAGTGTGGGAAGGCACAAACAGTGCTGGGAATAAAGAAATGTACAAAATGATAGATTCTGCAGAGATTAAAATAGTAAAAAGATATTTTAAATAGTTTTATGTTACTAAATTTGAAATCTTGGCAGAATACTTATCTAAACTGATTTAGGGAGACATTGTACATCTACCTCTGTAATCGTTAAAGAAATTATATCAGTAATTAGAAACCTTCCCCAAAAGGAAACAGGCTCAGGTAACTTTGGATGTTTTTTGAATGTTTCCCAGGAATGTGGAGTTGCTTTAATTCTAGAAAATCTACTAATTTACCACATTAATCTGCCATAGATTCAAGGTTAAAAAAATCTTCAGTTATCCCAAAAGATAAAGCTTTGGTAGTTAAGGCAATATTGTCCTGTTGTAAGGTTAGAACAATTGGCTAGTGGTACCAAATTAGAAATCATTGACCTGTATATTGAGACGAGATTTTTGGTAGAGTGGGCATTGTAGATGGGGGAAAGGTTGGATATATGTGGACTATTTAATAAATAGTGCTGTGATAATTATTTACCCATAATTTTTTTAAAAGTGAAATTGGATCCCCATCTGAAAACGTACACAAAAATTAATTCCAGATGGCAATGACTCTTAAATATGAAAAGCAGAGGTATAAAAGTTTTGAATGAGTGGGAGGAAAGCTTTATATGACCTCAGGGTCGGGAAGATTTTCTCAAGCAAAATGCAAAACCACAAACCATAAAGGAAAATGTTGACTTTGAAATTGGGTTCATTCAAAAGATTCCACAAGGAATGAAAATACAAGCTAAAAACTGAAAGAAGATGTTTATAGCACATGTAAGTGACAATGGATTCAGCACCAGAATGCATATGTAATTAGTAATCAAAAGATAAACAGCATGGGCCTTCCCTGGTGGCGCAGTGGTTGAGAATCTGCCTGCTAATGCAGGGGACACGTGTTCGAGCCCTGGTCTGGGAGGATCCCACATGCCGCGGAGCAACTAGGCCCGTGAGCCACAACTACTGAGCCTGTGCGTCTGGAGCCTGTGCTCCGCAACAAGAGAGGCCGCGATAGTGAGAGGCCTGCGCACCGCGATGAAGAGTGGCCCCCGCTTGCCACAACTAGAGAAAGCCCTCGCACAGAAACGAAGAGCCAACACAGCAAAAATAAATAAATTAATTAATTTTTTTAAAAAAGATAAACAGCATGGTAGGAAAAAGTACAAAAGATTTCACAGAAGAGGAAACACGTGACCAACAAACTATGAAAGGATAATCGATGCATTAGTAATCAGGGGAATGCAATTAAGACTGTAATGAGGTAATAGTTAATAATCTCAGATTGGCAAAAATGAAAAAGAAAATACCAAGTGTTGATAAATGTGGAACAATGGAAACACTTAGGGAATGTAAATTAATAAAGCCACTTTGGATTACAATTTGACATTTTCTGGTAAAGCTGAACATGTACATATCCTATGACCCATTCTAGAAATATGTCCTAGGCAAATTCTTGCATGTGTGCATGAGGATATAGACATAAGAATATTGATAGCTTTGTTAATAATTCCATATAGATAAATAAAACTCAAGCAACCATATTCATCAACAGTAAAATGGATAGATAAACTGTAGAATATTCATGTAATGGAATAGTAGGAGCAGTGAAATTTAATGAATTACAGCTGTACACATCAACATAGATAAATATCAAGAACTTAGTGATGAACATAAGAAACAAGTTACAAAAATGTTAATGTTTCATTATAAAAAGTTAAACATGCAGAACTAGACAATATATTCTTTTTTCATTTTTTGTTGTGGTAAAATATACATAACATAAAATTTACTGTTTTAAATATTTTTAAGTGTGCAATTTGTGGCATTAACTACACTCACAGTATTGTATGATCTTTACCACTGTCTATTTCTTGAACTTTTTCATCATCCCAAACACAAACTCTACCCATTAAACAATAACTCTTCATCTCCCCTCCTCTCATTGCCTGGTAATCTCTGTTCTACTTTCTGTCTCTATAAATGTACCTATTTCTCATATAAGTGGAATCATACAATATCTGTCCTTTTGTGTCTGGCTTATTTCACTTAGTAAAATGTTCTCAAGGTTCATTCATGATGTAGCGTGTGTCAGAATTTCATTCCTTTTAAGGCTGAATATTCCAATGTATGGATATACCACTTCTTGTTTATCCATTCATTAGTAATATACACTCTTTAGGGATGCATACATAGGTAGTATTCCTTTTTTGAAAACGGGAAGGGAAGAAGTAACCCAAAATTCAGGGTCTAGTTACCTTTGGAGGAGGGAATGGGACGGATGCAATTTCAGAGGGAAAATGAAGATTTTAAGGTACTGGTATTGTTCTATTTCTTAAGCAGGATGGTCGGTACAGGATGTTCATTTTATTATTCATTAAGTAGTACTTTTATATTTTATACTTTAGTATGTGTGATGTATTCCACAGTTTAAAAAAAAACTCAAATGATAATGCCATTAGTTTAATTTTCAGTGTGTTATAAAAAACCTGATAATTAAGGTATTGGTACATGACAGAATTTTTTAGAACATTCTATGTAATAAAGCTCTGAAAAATCATAAAATCTAAGTAAGCTCCTTCTCTCCTTCCCCCAACCCCCAGTTTTCTTAATATGGGAGAAAGAGTTAAATTTCTAGCAGGTGGTTTATTTTAGTTGATGTTTTAATAGGTAGAGAAAATCAGTCAAACATTTTAATAGGAGAGGCATTATATTAATTGTATTTATCTTGGGGTACATAATAAATGAAACATTATATAATGAACTATTCTGTAAGAAGACCCTAACTTGAATAATTTGGACAAGAGATGTTCTCTCCAGATGTTCTGGTCCATAAATATTAATAATAAATACTGTTTATTAAATACCTACTATATGCTGAAAACTCTATTAGGTATTTTCATATGTTACTGCAAGAATTTATGTAGGACATATATCTAGGATGGGAATTATTGCTGAGTCGTAAAGTATTCATCTGTTCAACTTTATGAGGTAATGTCAAATTGTTTTACAAAATGGCTGTATCCATCAAAACTCTCTCCAGTAGTGTTAAGAGAGTTTGCATTGTCCCTCATCCTTATTAACACTTGGTATTATCCAAATTTGAAAATACTTGCCAGTCTGAGAGTGTGAAACTGAGGCTCAGATATGTGAAGAAATAATGCCAGAGATTAGCTAGTGAATAAGTGCTGGTGTCACATTCTAATTCAGATTTGTCTGATTACAACTGTAATAAGGTGGATTTCAAAGAAATGGAAATATATAGGCTAAGTCTTTTTTATAACAGAGAAGAGTTATGAAAAATGAGATTAAAATTTCTTTTATGTAGTAATTTCCTTAGGGGAAGTATTTCTGAAAGTGTGATTTTCGATTAACTGGATCAGAATCAACTGGTAGAAGGGGTGTGCTTATAGGAGGGGCAGGATGGGAATTGGGAGGAGGGGGGTACTTATTATTTTTAGAAATGTAGCAGATTATTGAGCCCATCTCTAGTTTTACTAGTTCAGGATCTCTAGGGGTGAGATCCAGGTATCTAAACTATCTAAAGCTTTCTTAGCTTTATTTTTGTTTTTTAATAAGCACTGAAGTTTAAGAACTTCTGCTTTAGGGATTTTGAAGTAATTCCCCAAGTACTGCCAGGTTCACGTACAAACAGAGGTATAAACATGGGCCCAGAGTCAGAAACTTAGTCTTAGACATATGTAAACATTCACTTCTTATTGACTTCTGTTATCTAACGTCCTTTCTCTTAAGTGTTCCTCTTACTGTTTCTTTCTTTTATTTCTCTCCTTTTATCCAATCTTCATGCGAAATGAAATAGCATTAGGACTTTGACAACAGTATAATTCTCTCTAAACTCTCTCTGCCAGGCTGACCCCTGGTGTTTTAAGGAAGGACTAAAGTGTACTAAAGACATATAGCAGTGCAGTCAGTTATTTTATTCTTCTGTATAGAACTAATGATGACAATGATATCAATTTTGGGTGGGTAAATATATAGACTTGATGGTTATACACAGTGAAGATTCATGGAGCTGGGGTTAGAACCATGAAAGATCCTTATGTCTTTCTCATTATTTTTCTTGTAAAAAATGCATTTTCTATGACTAGCTAATTTTAAAGAGGAAAACAATGACTGAGCTGGGTAAAGAATTACTAGAAACACCGTTTAGGCCCCTTTTCCCATCAAGGATACAGACTCTAAGTGAGATCCTATGTTAATATTAGAAATGGATGTTGTAGACTCAAAAGAGCTCTATTCTGCTCACCTGCTCAGACCTTTCAAGGGGCCATTTTCATTGTTGCTGAGCAAGTAATTGCTTAATTAAGTGGTACAGCTAATTCTATTGTGTTTAGAATTTAGTAGCTTTCATTTCCTTTTGTTTCAGAGTTACCAATATACCGAATACTTTAAAACTCTCTGAGTGTGCTTCCCTGGTGGCGGAGTGGTTGAGAGTCCGCCTGCCGATGCAGGGGACACGGGTTCGTGCCCTGATCCGGGAGGATCCCACATGCCGTGGAGCGGCAGGGTCCGTGAGCCATGGCCGCTGGGCCTGCGCGTCCGGAGCCTGTGCTCCGCAATGGGAGAGGCCACAACAGTGAGAGCCCCACGTACCACAAAAAACAAAAACAACAACAAAAAAAACTCTCTGAGTTCAGCAGAAAACCTTTCTACATAATTTTTACCTTAAAAATGAAATTGACAGAATGTTAATCATCAAAACTCTAGATTTTGCAGGAATCATCCTTAAACTAGGCTTTCAAAATTATGCTCATTTCCAAGTTATCTTAATTTTTATAGTTTGATTATTTGGTTATAAAATTAAATAATTACTCTTAAGGGATCAATGTCATATTTTGTGAAACAGATTTGTTGAACAAATCTGAAAATAATATGTAGCAATTTGTATGTCATGCTTTCAAAACAGAGGCTTTAAATCCTATATTTTATGTAGTAGTTGTTAGCTATTCTAAAGGTACAATAAGAGATTATTGTTCATATCAGTGTAGTAAATTGATACTCCCTGATCGTACTTTTTCATTTTGCACATTGTCAGAACCTTGGACCTTAATCTTATTCTTTGATTGACAGTAGCGACCAGGGGAAGAACACTTGTATTGTTTGGGATAGTCACATCTGTTCAACTTGATTCAGTTGACGGTATTTGCATATTCTTAAGTATTTCTTCTGAGAGGGCTTAAATCCTTCTCAAGTGCTTGATGCATTTTTGAAATTCATTCATAAAGTATCTACATGCGCTAATAGTTCTGTATAATATTGCTGTGCATAATCTGACAGATAAGACCACATTTTAAAACAAGGTATTCTTTAGGGATGCTACGTTACATTTTTACTTGTTCTGCTGGCAGAAATGTCATATTTTTTGAAAAAAGCCATTTTAATATTTTGATTAAATTAGTATATCCTTATTTTAGGCAAGTTTGTCAATCATAGGACAAATAAGGATGTATTAAATAATAATTCAGAAGTTAATGGTAGTTTTTCCTGCCTTGGTTGGAAAATTGAGTAATTTTATAGAAAACCATTGTAGCATTTGAATGGATATCTATTTGGTCTCCTTATTTTATAAGGAAGATTACCAAGGCTCAAGTTTACTGACTTACTCAAGGTCACACTGCTTGGAAATTAGGTTTTATTTTAGGTCTGAACTCTCAGACCAGTAAAGCCCAAGGATTGCTGGTATATGACTTTGGGTTTACATTATTTATAAATTACCCTATATCTAGGATTTCCCCCTACCATTAGAACACATAGTCAGGGATTATGTCTTATTCATCTTCATATCTTTCCAGAATTGACACCATGTCTTATACATAGTTAATGCCCAGTCATTGTTTTGCTGTTCTGTTTGCATTATTTTCCTAGGCTATTATGCTATAAAGGATAATTTTGAAATGAGATAGCTTATTAATGGAATGTTAAACATCTTTGATAGCAAATAGGTTTCATTTTGTGTTCCATTTCTAGTGAATTGGCAAGAGCTGTGTGGAGAAGACTTGGTATCTGCTGGGATCAGTTAGCAGTGTCCACCAAAGGCATAGGATCAGAGAAACCAATTCTTTCTAACTTGATTTATGTGATCTTAGGGAAGGAAGAGAGAACTTTAGACAGGAGTGAGCAGAAAAGGCCCTGGGAAGAATTAAGTCTCAAAGTGCAGGATAGATAGAATTCAGAGACTGCAGAAAAAACGAGGTAGAATGCCACAGAGGCTGGGGTTCTATAAGAAACTGGAATTGTTCAGAAAGAAGAGATATCACTAGGGTACATTAAATATAATTAAAGTAAGGAAAACAATTGTTGAGTACTTTTGATACCTAGCCTTGTGCTAGATTCTCTTTTTACAGGAACCCTGGAGACTTTCTGTCCTAGTTTGCATTCCTTGCTTTTTCCTTCCCTGAGATATTTAGGATTGTTCTAGTCTTCCCTTATTTCTCTGAGTCAGCTCTCTCCAATTTTCTATCTGCCTTGCTTACTTAAAGATATGAAAGTTATATAACCTGATTACAGTTTTTTTCAATATTATGTTATAGGAATTCATTGGAAAGGGAAGTCTCAACTGCCATTTAATCATATTATTAAAAGAACATTCAGGGCTTCCCTGGTGGCACAGTGGTTGAGAGTTCGCCTGCCGATGCAGGGGACACGGGTTCGTGCCCCAGTCCGGGAAGATCCCACATGCCATGGAGCTGCTAGGCCCGTGAGCCATGGCTGCTGAGCCTGCGCGTCCGGAGCCTGTGCTCCACAATGGGAGAGGCCACAACAGTGAGAGGACTGCGTACCGCAAAAAAAAAAAAAAGAACATTCAAATATATTTGGCTGTAAAGTAAATAACTCCAAATTACATAATGATTTTTTACCTTCCAGGAATCCCCTTCTGGTCGAAGGAAAGCTCTTGCTACCACCAGCATCAACATGAAACAGTATGCAAGCCCAATGCCAACTCAGACTGATGTCAAGTTAAAATTCAAGCCATTGTCTAAAAAAGTTGTATCTGCTACTCTTCAGTTTTCATTATCTTGCATTTTCCTTCGGGAAGGAAAAGCCACGTAAGTTTCTTTTATCAAATAAGCTGCTTTAGAGTATGTTTTAAAGCACAGTAGGTAAATAGCTTTTGACTCAGTAAACTGTTAACAGTTGAGAATATACTACCACATACCAATCATTCCGGCCAATTCTTTGTTTCAGAGGCTGAATTAGATGTACTCCTTGTTATTTATAGTCTCTTTCAACTCTAGACAACGATCAATAATATAAAAGTGACTATAGCAATTTTCAAAAATTTAAATTGTATATTATAGGTTATCATAAGGGTCTGTTTTATATTTCAGTGTCTTCAGTGTAAGTAGTTGTACTCTGAAGTCCACAGTTCAATTTGTAGAGCTGTTTGATGCAGCTGAGGCATGAGAGGAAGCCAAAATGAAAAGTTTAGGATAAGAAGAATGAAAGAATTAAAGGAACTTTTGCCAGTGCATATTCTTTGGCTCAGCCTTCCAAAACTTGTATAGGAAGGTACAGTACAGTTACATAACCAGTTTGCTATGACCATTATCTTTTTCAAATATCACTTCTTAAGCACTGAATAGGCATTGCACAAAGATAACTCCTACACCCAGTTCTAGTCTCCTAAAAGAATAAAATTCTAACTGGTTAAAAAGAGGTAAACATACCTAGAACAGGAAAAAATTAGTAACATTTATCTTAGTTGTTCCATACAGTCAAATCAATGGTAAGTGCAAGTTTTGGGTGTAATGAAAGGGTTAGCACCTACTTGGAGTGGAATATCAGTGAGAGGAGAAATGGAAATTCTGTGCCTGAGACTTAAAAGGTGATAGGAAGAAGCCAGCTATGAACATTTCAGTCTAATCTGCATCACAGTTCTGAATGTGTTTGACCTAGTGGAATGTGGTTACTATAATTGGCCATGTCTACTTGACTGATTAGACTGGATTCTGTGCGTCAGTCAAAAAGAGATGTTTGGCACTCATCTACAGGGCAACAAATGACTTGGTAGATAACAGTAAGCCTCTTCTCTAGAAAGTTGGCTTCTATGTGAGTGTGGTGGAGGGACAGTGCAGGATGGAAGCAATTAGTCTTTCATCTCAGGACTTTAAATTGTAGACTTAAATATTGAAAAGTTTAAAATAAAGACCTTACTCTGAAGTTCAAGCCAAAATGAAAGGAAAGGAAACACAGAAAGAAGAGAGAAAAAGTCAGAGAAGATCTTTTGAAAGTGGACTCCTTTCCGCTGGGCAGAAGCAGTAAGTGATTTAGCACTATTCATTGGAATTTGGGTGAGAGGAAATTCATTCAAACTAAATGTCTCAATTTGAGTGGAGAATGCTCTCAGAACACCCTAAACCACCTCTCTATCTCCTCATTCCTTGCCTACTCACCTTTCCCAAAGAAAAATGTTCAGGGTGAAAATATAGGAGGTAAAATTAAGCAAGTTAACATTTTAAGAACACTGTTATATATTGAAATTATACCCTGGTGATGGAAAAGCAGTTTGTTAAGGCATTCGTATAAGGTAATACAGCTGCTTTTGTCCATACAGACTTTGTGCCACTAAATTTGTCTTAAAAGGGGGAAATGATTTTGTTAACTCTAAGCTTATATGAGATAAAATGCAAAGAATTTCAAAAACCAGTTTAGCCTGCAAAATCATACCATATTTAGAAGTGAATGTTAACAAGCATTACTTTACAGTGGTTTTGTTTTGTTTTGTTTTTATTGTGGTAAAAACATGAGAAACAGTGTTTTAATTCAGTTTTCTGAATTTGGGGGAAGTATAGCAGATTGAAATTTAGTTTGTATGTATCATGTTAGAAATATGTTTCATTCACTGTAGTTTATTTGAAATTTAAAGTAAAATAATAGGTCAAGAAAACTTAAATTATTTAACATTTAGAGTATTTAATGTAAACTTTATAAATTTATACTTAAAATACTTCAAGATATAAAAACATTTTTACATTTTGTCAAATGTATGGTATTTAACTAACCCAAGTCATTTTCTCTCCTGTAATTCTTAAAAAGGCTAGGCTTTGGGGTGCTAGTTCAATTACTGTAGTTTTTTAACTTTAGGGGAGTTTTAACTCCTTTGAGAAAAATGCACAGTTAAACAAGATTTAAATATAATTTACAGGGGTTTACCACTTCTTTTTACTCCTACCCACAAAACCAAAAGGGTTCATGAACTTCAGATTAAGAATTTCTATTCTGATTCCTTCTGCAAACTTGAATATTTTTAAAGTCTAGATCTCATCTGATTTGCAAACTGTCCCACTGTTTTATGAAACAAGTTTTTGTTTCCAGACTTCATGATCAGAAAACCATACTTTAATTCCATGAAGAAAATTTTAGATCTGCAGCACAGAATTAAACTAACTTCTAACCAGTTAGTTTTAATCCTGTTTGCTTTCTGTTAGTTAAATGTGCCATTTAAAAATTAATGGGGCTTCCCTGGTGGCGTAGTGGTTGAGAGTCCGCCTGCCGATGCAGGGGACACGGGTTCGTGCCCC
>NC_041225.1:77913001-77925612 GCF_002837175.3 Physeter macrocephalus
CTGCGCGTCCGGAGCCTGTGCTCCGCAACGGGAGAGGCCACAACAGTGAGAGGCCCGCGTACCGCAAAAAAAAAAAAAAAATAAATAAATAATGAATGAATATTTAGATTGCTCAGTAGTTTTGTATAACTGTTTAAAAAGTCTTGTTAATGTTTAGAAAGAAGAAATGTATTAATATTATTTTCTTAAGAAACAACCCTTTTTAAGGTAATGTCATTTAATAAATTGTGTATTATCATTGATATAGGGATGAAGACATGCAAAGTTTGGCTAGTTTGATGAGTATGAAGCAAGCTGACATTGGCAATTTAGATGACTTTGAGGAAGATAATGAAGATGATGATGAGAACCGAGTGAACCAAGAGGAAAAGGCAGCAAAAATTACAGGTTGGTGTTATTTGCATTAAACTAAAAATTTATCTGTTTTTTTTGCAGAGTTGAAAAACTCAGTGTTGTTTCCCAGGAAAAAACAATTCCACTAGCAAGGTATTGTTTCTTTCCCAAGGCTTCCTAATATAATATACCATTTAGCTCTCTAGAAACTTTATGTGCTGATGGAAATAACAGATTTTAGCAGTTTAAGATCAAGTCCAAGGCTAGTCAAGAAAGCATCAAACTTTATTGGAACTACTGATTATAGTATAAAGTAGCCTAAAGATGTTCATACTTATTTTGTCAATGTATGGATGAACACTCTATAAGTAGAAATCTGTCTTAAGGGTAAGATGAGAAGATGCATTGGCTACCTTCTCCTAGCTCCTGTTCATTTATTCACATAAATTGTATGGACATTCTTTGTTTTGAATTTGTATACATCTTATGTATCCTTATATCTAGACACTTCCATGCAAGTATTTCTTATAGCTGGTTTGATCAAACTACTAAGATGGTCAGTGGTTAGAACCTCTTTGTATTAATTGGTCAATAAATGTTTATCATCAATCTGGCTAGCACCCTTAAGGAATTGATGTTATACCTTTATTATTGGAGTGAAAATCAAGCACTATATACATACTCCTTTCAGCTAATAAATTGCTGTAAATTTCTGGATTGTTATCCCTTGACTTCTATCATCTATTCACCTCTTGGTGACTTTTCCAAATTCATTGGGCACTTTGGCACTCATCTCTTGGCTTTGCCTAAATTCTTGTTATCGTATGGGGGAATTCTATTGATCACATGGATGACCAATTTAATTTCTTAGTCAAAAACTTCTGTGACTTCCTCAACTCCAGTGACCTTCACCTCTACAATACTTCTGTTATAAGGAATTGATCAGACTTGTATGCAAAGACAGACGTTTTGTCCTGAGCAAATTTTATAAATTGCAGTTGACCCTTAAACAACACTGGTGTGAACTGCATAGGTCCACTTGTATGTAGATATTTTTCAATAGTAAATACTGCAGTGCTACACGATCTGTAGATGCAAATATGTAAGAACTGAGGACTTGGAGGAAGCATGAATACAGAGGGCCAACTATAAGTTATATGTGGATTTTCCACTGTATAGAGGGTTGATGCCCCTAAACCCTGTTTTATTCAAGGGTCAACTGTATTATTTTCTAATTTATGATTGCCATTTTGATTTCCTATTTAACCCAGGAATGTTTGGGAGAATGTGCTTTGTCATGGGTTGTGTTTATTTCTAGTTTGTTTATTTCTAGTTTAATTCAAGTAAAATTCTGAAGCCTGTTATATTTCAATTTTTAAAAAAATATGATTGAGATCTCTTTCTTTGTAGTGTAGATATATGATCTGTTTTTGTAAATTTTCCATAAATATCTTTTTACATGTATATTCTATTTGTCAGATTCAGCATGTAGCTATTAGGCCAAACTTTACATTTATATTATTTAGTCATTTATATTCTTATGCTTTTTGTATAGTTCATCAGTGAAAGACAGAGAACTTCAGTCCTAAATTATTTAGTTTATAAAAATTTATTCTCTTATAGCTTCATTGTGGATTATAATTTGATCAGTTTGCCCCATTTAATGCCTCTTGCCTTGAATTTTTGCCTGATATTGATAATCCATGCCTTCTTTGTACTTGGTGTATTTATCACTTTATTTTTAATCCTATCTGTGTAACTACTTCTCTTTATAAACAGTATTTGGTTGTATTTCTTGATAACTGACATACTTAATTTCACTTATATTACTTTGTACTTTTATTTGGGAATTTCCTTATTATATTTTTCCCATCCACCCCTTACATTTTGACATTCTCAAATGTTCTTTAAGCATTTTTTAATAGAATAATTTGGAAGTTATATATCCTCTGTTTTCATTTTGGAATAGTATCCTCTAAAATAAATAAGCTAGAGGGATAACTCAATGAACCTGTATTTCTCTGCTAACATTAAAAATGAAACAGAATGTGTTGACTCACCTTGTGAGATTCAATATGATTCTCTCCTCTCTTTATTTAAGTTTCTCCCTCCAACCCCTCCTGGCTATTATTTTTATTTCAATAACATTTTGGGTTTCTTTTTTCAATAATAAGTGCTTACATTTGCGTTGTTTATAATGTCAGCAAAATCATACAATACTTTTTAAAATGCCATGTCTTTGCTACTAGTTGGAGTGCTTAGGAAGGTAAGTTGGTGTCCTTCCCTTACCACCTCCAATGACTTCCCACCTATCCTTCAAATTTTAATTCTTTTTCCACATCCTCTAAGAAGCCTTTCATGGCCTCTCCATCTTAAACTTGATCACTCTATCCTTTGTGCTACTGCTGTACCATTTAAAAATGCAGGCATTTTCTTACAGCATGAGTTTTTTATAATTCCAGTGGGATGTGATTTGACCTTTTAATTAGAGAATATGGTTTATTCTTTGTATATGGCTTTTGGTTAAAACTAAATCTCAATTAGGCACTAATACCATAAGTAGCAACAAGAAAACCACACATTTTCATAGTCATAGCTGTTTTGAGCAATGTTGTACTGTTTTCATCATAGCAATGGGAAAAAAAGGTGATAGCAGCATGTCACGAGTTCTGCACTGAAAAGAAAAGAAAGGACATATTTTGAGCAAAATTCAGATTTAATGAAAGGATTCAGTAATAACTAGATTTTATAACTGAACTCTTGTCTTAGTCCATTTGGGCTGCTATAACAAAATATCATAGATTGGGTACTTTATAAACAACAGAAATTTGTTCCTCACAGCTCTGGAGGCTGGAAGCCTGAGATCAAGATGTCAACATGGTCGGATGAGGACCGTCTTCTGGGTCACAGACTTTTCATTGTATTCCTTAAATGGTGAAAGGGGACAAGGGAACTCTTTTGGGTCTCTTTTATTTTATTTATTTATTTTTGCGGTACGCGGGCCTCTCCCGTTGTGGAGCACAGGCTCCGGACGCGCAGGCTCCGGGGCCATGGCTCACGGGCCCAGCCGCTCCGCGGCACGTGGGATCTTCCCGAACCGGGGCACGAACCCGTGTCCCCTGCATCGGCAGGCGGACTCTCAACCACTGCGCCACCAGGGAAGCCCTCTTTGGGGTCTCTTTTATAAGGGCATTAATCTCATTCATGAGGACTCTGCCCTCATAACCTAATCACCTCCCAAAGGCCCCACCTCCATCACATTGGGAATTAGGATTTCAACTTATTAATTTTGAGGGGCACAAACATTCATACCATAGCAATCCTTATTACTTAAACATACATATATATACCTTAATTTCTAAAATTTCCACTGCAGAAATAACTTTTTTAGATAGCCTAAAATTCTCTGACCCTAACTGAAGCAATCGTTTTAATGCAATTTATGATGATCCAGAATTTCTTCAGAATGCTACTGGTTTGTGTTATTACTTATTTATGTATTTACTGTCCATATTTTATGAAATTCCTTCAAGGTGGAGACTATGTTCTGATCATTTTTTTCATCTCTAGCTTCTAGCACATTGTCTGGAACACACTGAGAATTTAAAATATGTTAACTGAAAGGCCATAAATGAGAGGGCTTCCGTCTCCTGTTGTAGCCCATATTGATCACTCTGGCTTGTTATCTTGTTCCATTCATTTTGAGCTTTGATCATATACTATCTTATGTAAGATGGGATGGTCCCATTTTATGGAAAGAATGTGATCTGGAGGAGACACATAATTCAGACCTTAAATAATTCAAGACTAGTTTCCCAAAAGTAATGAATATAAAATGTATTGAGGGAGCATAGGTGAGTAGGGATGGTGGGTGATTACATTCATGTTCTAAGTCGGTAAACCCATAATCATTGTAACATACCTATGCTTTGATGTTACATTTTTTTCTCAGCATTTTCCGTTATATTTGCAGAGGACAATCACTTAAATTAATAGCACAGCATGTTATGGCAGTTGTTTGGCTTACTGAGTTGCATTTTTTAGCACCTGTAAATTCCATTCCAAGGTTAACTTTCAGGAATATTTTTTCAGCACCAGCACTACCACTCTAAAACTGTTTAAGTAAAATAGTTTTAAGATAATAAAAACTATATTAAAATTTAACAGTAGTAATGTTTGAATAATAGCTTAAGAGTAAACAAAATGAATGTATTTTATAAACATGGTACAAATAAAGTATGGTGGGTATTTTTATTTACCAGCTAAAGTGGCAATAACTTAAACACAGCTTATGTTCACACTTTCTTGCAGCTTTAAAAATTGTTGACACAATTTTTATGGAGGAAGGAATTATTATTTAAAATTTTGCCTATATTAAGTATATATTATAAATGCATAAAATGCAATCACATTATATCAATAAAATTATATGGGTACATTATTTTCTCAACTAAGCTGCAAGCTTCTTGAAGAAACAGACTGTTAGAATTACTTTGGGTATATCTTAGATTGACACCTAGAGGCTATTCATTTAGCCTGTGCTCTTGTGGAGTATGGCTGTAAATCATTAGTAACTGACAAAGTATATCTTCCGAAATTACAGACTTTACTAGAAGTAAAAGTAAATTCATGGTATATATATTTAGACTGATCACAAGCCCCTACTCTGTCTGTCTGAGACAGAATTCACTGCTAACTGGATACAGGGACTGGCTCTTAGGCAGGAACCTTTTATTGAAGTTACCTGTATAGATGTCTTCTGCAGAGGTGCAGCACCAATGAATGGGCAGTTGGAAAAATCACTGAAATGTAGTGGGAGTGATTGACCTTGGAGTTGGAAAAACAAAGCCTTTGAATGGAAAGTTTACTGTAGCTGGTATTAGAAATTATATATGGTTTCAAAACAGTGCCTCCATTTGTATGGCAACCTCACATGCTTGAACCAGTTTTTGGTGATATGACCATCTTTGGGATTCATGTTCAATTTCTGAATACACACCAACAGAAAGGGGAAAAAAAAAGACATTCTGCATAAGTGACAAAGTCCTACTGAATGTAGCTCAGAAAATTAGGTTTAAACGAAACAGTTTACAACAGAGCATTATTGGGGAAACCAGACATCATGAGACACCTGAAAGACCCCTGGTATACTTATAATTGTGGCAAAGATCAGCAAGGATTCTAGTTAGGCATTCAGACTCACAGGACCTGAATAGCCCAAACTTAGTATTAGATTCATTTAGGAGGATATTGGACAGGAAACAGCATTCAGCAGAGCATTCCTCTTTCACTGGAGTTTTCATGGCAGCCTAGGTACTGTTCTTTGACTTCTCCCCCAAATGACAACTTGGGTACAAGGAGACAAGATCCACATAGTTAGGAGCAGGGATTACCTTGACTTAGAATCTTCATGTTGCACAAGAGCTGTTATCTTTTGTAATAGTTTGATAGGTATAGTTTTCAGGGTCCCTGTAAGGGACATGCTCAGTTATGAGAGTCTCCACAATTAGAGAAGCTCAAGCTATGGCCTTCCATCAGGCATATAGTCCATTTAGAGTCCTCCCATCCAGATGCAGTTTATAAATCAGGATTTATTTTTACCATAAGCATGTTGCCTGGTGTTTGTTAATCCTTTTCCTATAGTTGGTAAAGTTAATTCAGGAGTAGGAAGAGAGAGTGACATATTGGCCACCTTCAGGGAACAGACTCTTACAGCACAGATGGTAGTAGAGGAGATAACAGTTCATATTTGAGGATCTTAGTAGAGGAGATAACAGTTCATATTTGAGGATCTAGAGTTGATTATAGTATGACTCAGCCCTCTGAGATTAAATGTCCTACTTGCTAGGGCTCTGAATGGGGATAAATAGGTCTCTTTTCTCAGATTAAAAGGGTCCTCAGAATAAATTTGGGGCCCTGGTCAGAAAATACATCCATTAATTTGCTTCTGGTTTTTACTTGGGCATTTACTCTCCAGTACCTAGGAGACTGATTAACAAAATCATAGAATTGCTGTGGACTCTATAAAGTAAAATAATTTAAAATGGCCACCTATTTTGGAGATCTGTGTGAAGGATGAGAATTTCTGGAATACTGCATCTGTTATCTAGGTTTTAAGGTTGGAAACTAGGGTAGAAGCAGAGAGGTGGGGCATTTCTAGTCCCTTGAGCTAAAAAGTTTGTAAGGTACAAGCTACCTCTTTCTTAAAGGAGTTTGAGACCCTAGGGTGAGAGACTGAAGAAAGCAAGCATATCTCTTCCCAATGTTTAGAACTCAAATGTGTCAACTCAGAGAATAGTAGAAGTGGCAGAAGATAGAGATTACAAATTCAGCCTACTTTCTATATCACTCTTAATCCCCAATGCTGCTTTGTTTGTACTAAGAACAATTGAACATTCTTTGGCACCCCTTACAAGACTCTGGAAGAATTCTGTGGATACTGAGAGCCCATCTGACAGGGTCAGGATGGAAGTAAGAGCTCTGAAGGAGAAGTTAGAAGCTCCCCAATATTATTTAGGGAAGGAGCCAGGAGATAATTAATATTTAAATACCAATATGCATTCTTTAAGGGCTTTTCCTAGGAATGCAATGTCGGTTTAACCATATTAACAGAATAAAGGAGAAAAACCATGTAATCATCGTAATAGATGCAGAAAGGAGCATTTGAAGAAATTCAATACCGAGTTTCTCAGCAAAGTTTTAATGTAAAGGAATTTCTTCATTTTGATAAATAGCATCTATGGTGAGCTACAACTAACATCATATTTAATGATGAAACACTGAACACTTTTCCTCCAAAGATTGGGATCAAGGCAAGGATGTTTGCTGTCACCACTTTCATTCAATATTATACTTAGCAAAGGCACATGATGCAAAATCAATATAGAAAATTTATATTTTTATATATGAACAACAAACATTTGGAAGATGAAATTAACAAAACAATTTCATTTACAATGGAGGCTAAAAGTAACATAGACTACTTAGAAATAAATTTAAGAAAAGATGTGGAAAAACCTCTACCCTGAAAACTATATTACTGAAGGTAATTAAAGAAGGTCTTAATAAATAGAGATTCTCTGTTCATAGATTAGAGAACTCAATATAGTAAAGATGTTACTTTTTCCCAAATCTATAAATTCAACTCAGTGCCATTCATAATCCTAGCAGGTTTTTTAAAAAAATAGAAATTGAAAAGCTGATTCTAAAATATAATTGGAAATGCAAAGGAACTGAATAGCCAAAATAATCTTGAAAAAGAACAGAATTGTTAATACTATCTGATATCAAGATTTACTGTAAAGCTATAATAATCAAGATAGTATGGTACTGGCATAGGATAGACAGATGAGTGGAACAAAACAGAAAATCCTAAAATAGACCCAAACTTATCTGGTCAATTAATTTTTAGCAAAGGTGCAGCATAATTCAGTAGAGAAAGGAAAATATTTTCAACAGATGATGCTGAAACACCTAGATGTCCATATGGAAAAAATGAGCATCAATTCCTACACATACACAAACATTAATTCAAGGTAGATCATGGACCTAAATGTAAAAGCTAAAGCTATAAAACTTCTGAAAAATAAAAAAATATATTTGTGACCTGAGAGTGGGCACAGGGTTCTTACATTCTTACACAAGACACAGAAAGTAATAACCATGAAAGAAAAATTTGATGAATTAGACTTTATCAAAATTTTAAATGTATGGTTATTGAAATAGACCATTAAGAAAATGTATGTGCAAGTTACAGACTAGAAGAAAATATTCATAAAGCATATATCTGACACAGGCTTGTATCCAGAATAGATTTTTTTTAATGTCCTACAACTCAATAATAATAATAATAATAAAAGACAACCCTTTTTTTTTTTTTTTTTTTGTAATGGGCAAGGATTCAAACCTGTTGTTCACAAAGAAAGATACACCATTGGCCAGTAAGCATATGAAAATGTTCTCAGTGTCACTTGTCATCAGGGAAGAGCAAATTAAAATCATCATGAAACACAACTCCACACCCACCAGAGTGGTTAAAATTTAAAAGACTGGCAATAAATTCTAAATGTCAGTAAGGATGTGGACCAAATGGAACTCTCATCCATTGTTCATGGAGAGTATAATGGTAAGATCACTTAGGAAGTTTTTTATAACACTAAACATATACTGCCTTTAGACCCAGCAGTTCCACTCCTTGATATTTATCCAAAAGAAATGAAAACATATATCCACAAAAAGACTAGTACAAAAATATTCGTAATATTTTTATTCATAACAGCCCCAAACTGGAAACAGCTCACGTGTATGTACATCAACAGGAGAATGGCTAAACTGTATTATATTTGTGAATGGAATACTATTCAGCAATAAAAATGAGCTATTGATGCATTCAACAACATGGATATATGTCAAAACCATTATACTGAATGAAAGAGGATTTACATAAAAGAGTATATACTGTATGATTCCATTTACGTGGTGTTCTGGAAGAGGCAAAAGTAATCCTATATTAAAAATTTGAGAATAGTTATAGCTGGTGGGTTTTGGGATTGACTGAAAAGAGGCATGAGATTTTTTTATTGTGGGGGGTGTGTGATGCAGTGTTCTTCCTCTTGTGTCACGTGGGTGTATACATTTGTCAAAATTCATTGAATTGTACAGTTTAATATTTGTGCCTTTCATATATGTGCATAAGTAAAATACTGGAAGGTTAATGTAAAAGTTATAATAAATATGTTAGATTAGTAAGAAAATGAATGATTTCAACTTTCTGATTTATTGATCTACTGTGTGATAGCTAATCTTCAAAGATTGTCCTCCAATGAAACAAGCCTCCCAATATTCATGCCCTTTTATAGTCCCCTCCCTGTCTTCTGTGCTGGCCCTGTAAATCACTTTTAACCAGTAGAATGCAGTGGGGAAGTGACACTTTGTAACTTCTAAAGCTAAGTTATAAAATGCCTTGTAGCTTCTACCTGGGACTCTTCTAGTGCATTCTCTGGGGGATACCAGCTGCCATGTATAAAGTCCATCTACCCCAAGATTGCTATGCTGAGAGGAACCCCAAACTACCCATATGGACAGGCCACTTGAGAGAGAGAGAGAGAGAGAGAGAGAGAGAGAGAGATGCCTGGCCAGCCCCCAGTTGTTCCTGCCTCTCAGCTGAAACACCAAACATGTAAGTGAAGAAGCCATTTTGGACGTCCAGCCCAGTTCAAGCTTTGGATGACTTTGTCTCAAGCCACCATCTAACTGCAGTAAACTACTCAGCTGAGTGCATTAACCCATAGAACTGTGAGAGGTAATCATTTGTTTTTAGCCACCAAATTTTAGTTTGGTAGCTTAAACTATAACATTTCTAGAGATAAATGAAATATGTTGTAGATAGATACGTATATATGCATAGATATGTAGACAGACATAAGATAAACACATAGATTAAAAACACACAATTGCTAAAATTTAAATATAAGGTATATGTCTTTCTCCCTTTATAAAAATTACAGCAAGTGTTATGACTTTCATTCAGTTCATTCATTCATTTACAATATGACCTGCTAAAGGGATTGAAAATCACATTATTAAACCTGTTAGCTATATCCATAAATCAAATATTTATGGGCTCAAGCCCATGAGAAAAGTGACATCTTTGGTAACTTGAGATCTATTAAGAAGTTGCAGTGTTACTTAGACCATCTTAAAATGAGATATACCTGTACTGAATCTTATTATACTTTGGAGAGAAGAATGAGGATGCTGCAAGATTTGCAGGTATGTTCTAGCTCTAGGCAGACCCTCCCACACCCTGCCCTTTTAACTCCACTACAGACTTTCTTAAAAGAAAAACCCACGTACTCTTTGTGACACCACTTCCATCCCCCTGTTTTGGTTCAGTGTGATAATCTCTGGTGGTCAATTTCTATCTTCTTTTGCCTTCCTAATGTAAAGAAGAGTCTCAAATTACTTGACCCTGTGCTTCGATTGCCTGCCCCTAATTTAGTTTTCCTTCTTATTCTCACCAGTGTGAAGCAAGTCCAGATTGACACACTGTTATGATGACTAAATGCTACACTGCAGGTTTATTGCTCAGTTTGCGTAGTGCTAGGGTAGAAATCATTTTGTGCTATTATATAGCATTATTAGCATTTTCCGAAGTGTAAATTTTTGGTGAAACAAGGCTTTAATTAGTAAGAAGTATTATATAAATATGTTGGGCCAGGGAATTTTTTTGGTCAGGGTGGTATATTACTGGGAAAGCATCCCACTTAAAAAAATTCTGGGAATAAATTTGTGTTGTAAATCTTCTTTTAAATTTTAAATTTTTGTTTTTCTGATTATACATGTAAAACACATTGGCTGCAAGAAATTTGGAAGTAACAGAAAAGTACTTTTTTAAAAGGAGAAATACATAACACAATTATGTATTTTAAGCTGTGCACCCACATATGCAAATGACAATTAAATTATTTTCCTAAGTTTCACAGGCACCTGTAGCTTGGTATGGCCAAACTGAGTAGCCCCCACTGCAGTGCTAGAACTAATGTCCACACAGTCACCCAAGACACAAACTTTGCATGTATCCTAGATTCCTCTCCTCATCCCCCATGTCAAATTAACCATCAAAGCTTTCTTCTTAATCTATTCTTTAATTAGCAAATATTTACTAAGTGCCTCCCTTCATGGAGCGGTAATGCTAAACTACTCATCTTTTTGCTTCCTATCCTGTTTTTTTCAAGTGCAGCTACCATGTTGCTCCTGGAATGATGTTTCTAAACTATACATTTGATCTTACAATGGATTCCCAGAGCTTTCAGAGTAAAGTTCACATTCTTTATTTTGGTCTCTATAACCTTCATGATAGGACATTTGCCAACCTCATCTCATTCCATTCCCCATCCCTGGTATCTTAAACCCCAAACAACTTGCTGTTCCTCAAGTATATCATGTTCTCATTCGCCTCCCTTTCATCGTTGTGAAATGCCCTCCAGTTTCTCCTTTATTTTAATAATAATAATGATGTCTCTTTGTCTTATTTTCACTCAATAAATCCTCCTTGAATAAATCTAGGAGGGCTTCCTGACCTCAGACTGAGTTGTATGCCTCTCTTCTAGTTTCAAATACCCTACAATACATAATCGTAACAAATATCATATGTGTCATACACTGTATATTGCTTTACTTGTCTGTCCCCCCAAAATATAATAGGTACTTGAGAAATGTTTCTTATATAGGTAAATGGTATTTCTTTGGAGATTGCTTCTTTTTATGATTTGGATGGAGATTTATTTGCATACTAAATAAGAAGAGCATTACCTTTTCACTTTGTTAATATGAATGAAAGTTCTAGAAGCAGAAGTTCTAGGTGTTAAGTAAGGATTTATTTAAGCTATAGATAAATAGGGAAAACTAGGATAGGAAGGACAACTTGTCATCAGTGAGAAGAATGGAAATAAGAAATTACTTTGGGTTAATTAATGAGGAAATGGTCATTAGTGGTTTTATTTGTTTATTTTTTTATCAGTGGTTTTAGGTATCACCAAAAGCATGGTGGGGGGAAGGAAATATTCTAAACATTCAGAAAAATTGCAGTGTAAATAATTTAGTCATGTAATTCAGTCATCTTGATAGTATTTAAATAAATGCCCACATTGTACCTAAAAGTTTATAATGGAACAATAATAATGTTTTGAAGGTAAGAACCAAGTTTAATATTTCTTCAGTATTCCCTCTATTGCTCATTATATAAGGTGCTTAAATAAAGTATTTCTACTCTCATTGAGATTACATCTAAGAATATTAAATAACTAAAATGTGTAAAGAAAACTACAAATCTTTGAACATTATTTTAAAATATTTTAGCCTCATAATTACACATCTGGGAATACAGTGCAAATAAATGATGCTAATATACATGATAAAATGTGAATATTAATAATAATACCTCAGGATATTTATGAGAATTAACTCATAACATATGCAGAGCCCTTTCCACTGCTTAATAAATGTTAACTGTTATTAATATTTCTTTTTTTCATATTTTTGAAGTTAAAAATAAACCATCTGCAAATTTTAAAAAATACAAAACTAGTAATGAATTTAAAAAATCAGTCATGCATTGGTAACCACATAGGATAGATTCTCTCCATTATACTTCCCTGAAAATTACAAAGTTACAGTGACTACTAGTCAGGGGTAAAAGATCTAATTTAAGAATACGGGGCTTCCCTGGTGGCGCAGTGGTTGAGAGTCCGCCTGCCGATGCAGGAGACACGGGTTCG
>NC_041225.1:77925710-77932090 GCF_002837175.3 Physeter macrocephalus
GGTTCGTGCCCCGGTCCGGGAAGGTCCCACATGCCGCGGAGCGGCTGGGCCCGTGAGCCATGGCCGCTGAGCCTGCGCGTCCGGAGCCTGTGCTCCGCAGCTGGAGAGGCCACAACAGTGAGAGGCCCGCGTACCGCAAAAAAAAGAAAAAAAGAATAAACTCTGTCTACTGAGGAATTTGCTAGGTTAGTTTGAGTCAGAATGGGATTTAAACTATTGGCAGGATAAAATGGAAGAAGATACTTTATAAAGGTTGACTAACTCTTATTATTCACATTCAGATTAAGAGTTCAGTTGGTATTGTGTTTACTCTTTATTTTCTATGATTTACTTTGACTATCTCAAGCATTTTTATTCATGCAAAATATATTTCTCATTCAGACAAGGGAAATGAATGTCAGTTTTTCATATGTATTTGGCTCAAAGATATATACGACAATACACATTTCTGACCACCTAATATTCTAGTAGTCATTTATTGTCTGTTTCTGTATTAATTTCTATCTTTATCAATGGTAAATTCCATGAGGACAATACTGTGTTTTTTTCATCCTTATGTTCCAAGCATGGTACTTGGCACAGCGTGATAAACAAGTATTTGTTCAACAACAAATGAATGGATGAAGGCAACCTTATTACAACTGTGTATTTTATTATTTGGTTCACATAAAATTTAGAATGTGTACTTAGATTTACAGTGTTAAAAACAGCATTTTAATGCTGAATTTATAACTATTGTCTGTTTCTAACCATTTTCTTTATTTCCCACGGAATGATCTGGATCTATTTGGTTTGTCTTAATGCCTAAGTTATTCCCAGGTTTTAAGTTTGGAAGCAGCAAGGATTAACTAGAATACTCTAGTAGGTTCTTATTATTTTATTCCAAGCTAATTTTCACACAGTGAATCATAATTTCACATATTCGGAGTTGTTCACAATATGTATGACTCATTTTTAAAAATTCTGTTTATCTACAAAATGAATTTTTATTTTAAGGTTTTTCTACCTGTTCCTATCTTTTTTATTCTGTCTCTTACTGGCTAAATTATAAGATATCCTAAAGCAAACACTCAAGAGTTCCCTTAAAAGAACAAATTCCCTAGAAAGCAGAAGTAGAAAATAGCTATTGCCTGCTTTTCTTATTTTGTGCTGATTTTTAAAATTCTAGAATATGAACAAGTGCTTATTATGTTCATGATTCATGTAGATATATTCTTAAAACTTATAGTTTAAATTTAGAATATTACAAAACAAATAGCACATATTTTCTATTGTATCAGATGATATTTCTTATTCTGTTTTTAATGCATGCATTTAAAGGCCTATTTTACAAATGCAGAATGTGAAAGCCAATGTCAGCTTCTCAGGTTATTATCTTTGTTTTGTGTTTGTTAACATAGTTGTTATAGTACTAATATAAATTTTAATTTTTAAAATGTTTTCTATTTTAAAATATGAGTACAGCATAACTTTCAGTTAAATACATCTGTTATAGTTCATCAAAAATAACATCCTCTGAATGTATTCTCTTGATTAACCAAACATCCCCTCTCTTTGTCTTTTTGAGTAACAGCATGCTTCTGTGGCTCTTTAATTAAATGACCTTACCTTACATTTGTCTCGACTGGCTTCTGTTTACAGAAATTGTAAACCAATTGAATGCTCTGAGCAGCTTAGATGAAGATCAAGATGACTGCATAAAGCAAGCAAATATGCCTTCAGCTAAATCAGCCAGTTCCTCTGAAGGTCTAAGAGCTTTCTTCCTTTCTTTCTGCTTCTGATTGCTTGTATTTACTGTGACCTGCTACCTCTTTACTTCTGTCTGTACTTAGCTGTCAGTTTTGTCTTTGTGCTTTTCCTTTAATAAATTTTCTTTGGTAATTTGTAGTGCACCAACAGGCAACAACATAACAGAACTTATCATCTTTAGCAAAGCCTGTATCAGGATCCTTGATAGGCAGTGATTTTAAAACATCTTATAATAACTGGTCGTATAACATGATAGTATTTCTTTAGTTAGCTTATATATTGTAACAACATTGTTTTAGAAATATTTGCTTATATTAAATCAATTTGAATTATTCATATTTAGGAGTGAAGGATGTTTTTTTCTCAAAATCTATGTTAGTACTTTTTTATTGGATCAAATTAGATTGAGCTAAAAGTTTCTCTAGTTCATTATCTGATATTTTCCAATTCATGTGTTTGTTTTCTTTTATTTGAATATGTTGGTATGCTACAAAATACTTGAATGGCATTCTGTCATTGGTAAAATGCTGTATCTTACTATTTGCAGGTATTATTAGTATGAATTTTTACAATTTGAGATATTTCATGAATGAATGATAATTATGCTTAACTGTAACCACAGTGAACTAACACGTATGTTTATTTTCAGAGCTTATCAACAAACTTAACTTTTTGGATGAAGCAGAAAAGGACTTGGCCACTGTGAATTTAAATCCATTTGGTGATCCTGATGTAGCAGAATTAAATCCATTTGGAGATACTGACTCAGAAGGTAGCAAGTTTTTTTCTTTACTTTTAAAGTCTTTGTGTATTGTCAAGTTCTCTTGAACTGTAAAGGCAGGAAGAAATTTTGTTTTTAAAGACTTGTAAATTTTGTTTATAATGAGAATATTATTTATTCAATACCAATTGCAGTTGATCAGCAATTCTGGGTAGCTTCCACAGAATTGTTTTTAAAGAAAAAGGGAAGCCTTACATAGACATTTACTTGGGGCTTATTTTTAAATTCTTTGTTAGTTTGGTCAAATAGGAAAGCTCTAATGTTAGAGATAACAGTATTTTATCTAGCTGGCATGCAGTAAAGTCTCATTAGTTTGGCCTACCAAGGAAGGTCAGGTTGTGGGACATACCCATATTAGGGTGGTGGAGGTAGCCTTTTCTCTTTATACAGCTTCTTGGCCCTCACACCTCAATGTGATGAACCCCTCCACTCCCAACTCCCTGTCTCTGGCTGAGAATTACTCTTAGTAACGAAAGTAAATTGTGCATGTGAATGTCACAGAACAGAAAGAAGATTGAGGACCACTCCTGTCATATATACAACATGTAAGAAATAAAACCATGTATCTTTTTCGTGAGTCATTTTTCTTATCAAGTAGTTTCAAACTATTAAAGCTTAGAAAAGAGCTGTTGAAGAAGACCTCTGTTTAATTAAACTCTGTTTGCTCAAAGTAAATGCCAGAATGATTAACCCCTGTTTACATCTTTTAGACTGCTCTTATGAAATCTTCATGAGCTTTAAAGAATTTTGCTACTGCCTGTCATGGTGAAAAGTGAGGTTTCAACTTAAGCATTCACTCTATTTGTGCAATATCATTTCATAATCCACTTCTGAAAGTAATGGAAGGAGAAGAACTTCCATTACTTTCTCCCTTCTTACCAAATTCTCAATTAGTAAGTTTAGATTAATGAGATTTTATTTTGTTTGTGACCTATTTTATTTTATTTTTTTAAAAATTATCTTATTTATTTATTTATTTTTGGCTGCATTGGGTCTTCGTTGCTGTGCGTGGGCTTTCTCTAGTTGCAGTGAGCAGGGGTTACTCTTCGTTGCAGTGCATGGGCTTCTCATTTCGATGGCTTCTCTTGTTGCGGAGCATGCGCTGTAGGCGCGCGGGCTCAGTAGTTGTGGTGCACGAGCTCAGTAGTTGTGGCGCGTGGGCTTAGTTGCTCTGCGGCATGTGGGATCTTCCTGGACCAGGGGTTGAACCCATGTCCCCTGCATTGGCAGGCGGATTCTTAACCACTGCTCCACCAGGGAAGCCCTGTGACCTATTTTATTTTAACATATTTTAAATCTTAACGGTTAAACTACATTTTAAAAGTAATCTGGTTCAGCTGCCTCTTTTCATAGATTAAGGAGCTGAGGCCCAGAGGAATTAAGTGATTTGAAGAAGAGCTTTAGGTAAATGGAGGTGGAGTTGGAGCTAAGATTGCTAATCAAGTGTCTTCTTTTGACCACAAAGCTTCTCAATTGCATACTAAATACATCTGAGTACACTGAGTTAAAAAAAATTACTAAAATATTTTGAGATATGAGTATTTGAGCTTTTCATTTCAAAATCAAATAAGTAATTTTAAAAAAATATATGTGTGTCTTTTCTGAGGTATAGAAAGGAGTAGCAGATAACATATATATTGTATTTCTATTTTGGAGAGGTTAAGTGAGGTTAGCCAACCTGATTCAGAAACTTTAATCATGCCTATAGAGCTAAGAAAAAACTTGACAACCAGTATTCTCTTTAAATATATACTTCTTGGAGACTTGAGAATAAGTATTTTCTATTAGAAGAACACTTATGTTTCTAGAAATAATTTATTAATTTTTATTGATTAAAAACATGCATCCTCAAGTAACAAAAGTAGTTAAGAAAGAAAAAAATGTGTTACAGTTGTTTAGATGGTTTTTGTTTGCTTTTACAATTTCAGTTCTCCTCTTAGTTAGATTCATGACATTCTGTGCTTCAGTGACCCGTTTGAAAAGTTACTAAATGTATTTGTTAGCTTTTATATAAAATTGTCTCATCTTAAACTCTCCTTTGTTGCTATTGTGTCATCTTCAAATCTTGCTCTATAGTTTGAATACTTTCTTGCTTTTGGTTTTGTAACTGATGAAATTGCTTGGATCAATTTTTGTAATCCTCTACCTGAAAGTAAAAATAAAAATCTTATTTCCATTGACAGGTTTTGTCAATTTCTTAAGCATTTGAGACTTGGTATTTGTTAATTAAAAAATTGAATAGGTAAAAACTCTGTAGTCTCTTCTCCTACAGAGAAAAGATAATGCTTCATTTAGATTATTATAAAGATTATAGTGGTGTTTGAGTGTTATCCTGGTCTGACAAAAGATACAGTTACTGAGTCTCTTCTCTACCATAGGCTGTATTTAAATTCATTTCAGTGTTGATTTATTATGATTTTATGAATTCTCTTTCATACTTTATAATTGTTTCACCATGGTGTACAGAATTTCAATTCAGAGTTACTTTGTTTTATTTATTTTTTCAATATAAAGACAAAATAAGTTTTCTGGGCTAATGTCTAAAGTGTAAGTAAAAGTAGTTTGACCCTAAAATATAAAAATCATAAATATATGTCAATCAAGAGATTTTTCTAATAATTGGATTAAATTGTTTGAAATGTCACTTATAAAACAGTTATTTTTCTTGAAGATTTTAAAACTCATTTTCTGCCTTCTTCTCCTAGCGTATTTTGTTAGAGTTGCTTGGTATAATTAAAATTACTTTTGAACTGTTCTGTGATTATCGGCTTTTTGAAACTTTTTTCCAATTTGGTTAAATATTTATATTAGTAAAATACAAATTTTAAACAGTTTTATTATACATTCCAGTTTTTTGCTGGTTCTTTTTTTGGCCTCTCCACATGGCTTAGGGATCTTAGTTCCCTGACCAGGGATTGAACCCGGGCCCACAGCAGTGGAAGCATAGAGTCCTAACCACTGGACCACCATGGAACTCTGCCTTGTTTTTGTTTTAAAATATTAATAAACATAAAAGTAAAAGAAAAAGCCTGGTACTAAGCATTCCATAAGTATTGTTGGAGGACATGACATGGTTGTAGTGCTTTTTGTGCTGTAAAGTCAGAGTTTTATTTTTAAGAGTACCTTTGTTTTCAAATTGAAATTTGAAATAGTAAAATTTAGAATTTAGTGGAACACATCTATCTGCTTCTCAGTATGATTTTAATGTGGCTCTTTCAACTTCAGAATTCTTGTTATTCCTTTACATTATTAAATAAGGTATTGATTGGATATGAATTATGTTGAAAAGCCCATTAAAAGCTCTAAAGATTTAAGGACTTGTAGTGTACAGAAACCTGCTCTTTGAAGACTTTACAAAAACAAATTCACTGATATATGATGTATTTTTTATATATCCAGAATGAATTTTCAGATTCCTAAGTGGTCTCTGCTTGAGTAACTACCAAAGACTATTCCAAAATTTAATCCATTTTATGTTCTTTTAAAAACAGAAATTTATATATCAGTTTGAGACGTCAAGCTAGTATAGTGAAATAAATTAAGCAATAATAGAATGTTGTACCTCTAAGAAGGTTAAAATTTCCAAAATTGGTATACCAAAATGCCAACATTAATAGAGATTCCAAGGGCATTAACAATTCAAAGATGCTATTTTGAAGAGCACTATTCCTGGAGAAGTAGACAAAGATCTTAGATATCACATCTTCTGGACTTAGCCCCTCTAAAACTTTTTTTTTTTTTTGACAATTTTATGTTTTGTTTTTTTTAACATCTTTATTGGAGTATAATTACTTTACAATGGTGTGTTAGTTTCTGCTTTATAACAAAGTGAATCAGCTATACATATACA
>NC_041225.1:77932169-77986749 GCF_002837175.3 Physeter macrocephalus
GGGTTCTTCAGAACCTTTTTTTTTTTTTTTTTTTTTTTTTTTTTTAGAATCCATATATATGTGTTAGCATATAGTATTTGTTTTTCTCTTTCTGACTTACTTCACTCTGTATGACAGACTCTAGGTCCATCCACCTCACTACAAATAATTCAGTTTCATAAAACATATTATTGATCTGCACTCTTTCAACCCCATAGAGTTTATTAATTCAAGATTGAGTATTTTTGAAAACACTAAATATATAAGAAAATATCAGATAGTATTAATTTGATTTAATTCATCTTTTGCTATTGTTTTATAGAACAAATCACTGAAACAGTTTCACCTAAAAAACCAGAAGAATCCTTTTATAATAACAGCTATAGTCCCTTTAAAGAGGTACAGACTCCACAGTATTTGAACCCATTTGATGAGCCAGAAACCTTTGTAACTATAAAGGATTCTCCTCCCCAGTCTACAAAAAGAAAAAATATAAGACCGGTGGACATGAGCAAGTATCTCTATGCTGATAGTTCTAAAGCTGAAGAAGAGGAGCTGGATGAGTAAGTACACTTCATTTTGCTATCATCATATTTTAACTAAAGAGATCTTTCTGTAATATACCTTTAGATGGGTAAAAAGAGGTCTGTCCCTATGTTAATGTATAGTTTACATGTTAGTATCTATCTCATCCCCCATCCAAATTTTTACAGTCTTGACCCTCATTCTCCCACCCTTTTCCATATGATTATGTGTGCACCCTAAACTAACAAATGAAGGAAACACGTTCCTGGAATCTCTGGTTAGAATTCCAGTTGTGTCTTCCCACAGCAACCATGTTATAAATTGTACTTAGGTGTTTTTAATCGATTAGTGAAGGCATTACACTTCAGTTATGTTATGGGTCTATTGTGGGAACCAAATAATCATTTATGATATTGATTTGATGAGAAGATTTATTCAAATGCCAAACAATGAGATCATGACATTTATAAATTGGGAATTATCTGCATTTGAGTCACTATTCTTACCCAAATGAGAGGTTTATTGACCACAAGCTTAGTATATTAATAGTCAGTGTGATTAGGGTTTCTGTTTTACTCAAATCTAGATTGGGGATAGGAGGAAGGTATGTTCACATTGTATTCTGGAGTTGAACATTGCAACACATGTAGCCGCAGACTGTGGCTCTAAGTATGTTTAAAAAGCAACAGTAAAACTTCCAGCCATGCTGGAGTAGCATAGACTAGATATAGCTTCTGTCTTACACAAGTAAAAAACTGAATAAAATGTATGAAACAACAGTTTTCAGACATTGGACACAAATAGCACAGGATCCCTGAGAGAACAGAAACGAAGAATGTGAGGCCTACATTTGTCCAAGCTTTATTTATGGGAGAGAATTTCCAACCGCAATTCAGGGAGAAAGAACCCAAACACCCCAGAATCTCCCTGCATTGAGGAGGCAGAGTTTGGACTTTGGAGGTACTGAGGTGGCTAGAACTTGTGGACAGAGTCTCAGAGAGGAACAGCCTACTCATGAAGAGTTTCAGAGATCTGTAGAAAGTTTCTCGAGTCTTTAACTGAGTACTGATCAGAGTACGCATATGAGGAAGTTATTGAGGACAAACAATTAGAACAATCCCTGGAGTTCACCCAGGATTAAGAATAGTTTGGGTTTCTACCAGCCAGAGAGGAAAGACTTCCTAACACATGGGACATCAAGTTGAGTGCTCAGAAGGGTATTGTGCCAGTAGTGGGGGAACAGCCCTAGACTAAAGGCTGTTCTGGGCCTTCCCAGCAAAGATTAAAAGCAGAGCTCAAAAGAACCAAAATGATTCCACGTAACTATCCCACACAAAGCCCCAAAATATTAAAAGGAATACCAAAAAATCAAGCATCCAAAACATAAAATTCACAATGTCTGACAGCCAATCAGAAATTTATCAGGCATGTAAAGAAGCAGGAAGATCTGACTAATAATGAGGGGGAAACTCAGTCCTTAGATAGGGATGCAGAAATGATACAGATGATGGAATTAATAGACAAGTGTGGTAATTTAACTATTATATAAATATACTCCAGATATTTAAGAAGGTGGAAGAAAGCATGAGCATGCAAGACAAAAAATAAGTCCAAATTCAGTTTATAAAGATGAAATATACAGAATCTGATGAAAAATACACTGGATAGGATTAACGTTAGATACTGCAGAAGGAAGTATTAGTGAACCTAAAGACTTTGCAGTAGAAACTCCAGATTAAAACATAAAGCGGGGGCTTCTCTGGTGGTGCAGTGGTTGGAAATCCACCTGCCAATGCAGGGGACACGGGTTTGAGCCCTGGTCTGGAAAGATCCCACGTGCCTCGGCGCAACAGCCCGTGTGCCACAGCTACTGAGCCTGTGCTCTAGAGCCCTCAAGCCACAACTACTGAGTCCACGTGCCTAGAGCCCGTGCTCGCAACAGGAGAAGCCACCACAATGAGAAGCCCATGCACCGCAACAAAGGATAGCCCCTGCTTACCACAACTAAAAGAAGGCCTGTGCGCAGCAACAAGGACCCAACGCAGGCAAAAATAAAATAAATAAATAAATTTATTTATTTATTAAAAAAAAAAAACATAAAGGGGAAAAAATGAGCAGAGGATCAGTGGGACAACTTCAAGCAATCTAACGTAAGTATAACTGGAATTCCAAAAGGAGAGGAAAGAAGATGAGGGAACAGAAAAAATATTTGAGGAAATAATGGCTAAAAGTTTTAGCAGTTAACAAAATATATAAACCTACAGATCTAAGAAGCTGAATGAACCCCAAAATGAACCACAAGAATGATGAACAAAACTACTGCCAGGCTTCTCAACAAAAACAATTCAAGTCAGAAGATAGTGAGGTGATATATAAGTACTGAAAGAAAAAAACCTGCCAACACAAATTTTTATTTCCAGCCAAAAAAAAAAAAGTCTAAGTAATGGACATTTCCAGACATGCACAAACTGAGATAATTCATCATTATCAGACTTGCTTTGCAAAAAATATTACAAAGAAGTCCTTCAGGCAGGAGAAAAATGACACTACTTGGAAATTTGGATCTGCACAAAAGAATGAAGAGCACAGGAAATGGCAAATAAATAGTATATATAAAATACATGTCTTTATTTTTTAAAATCTCTTTAAAAGATAATTGACTTTAAAGTTTAAATAATATATTCTGGGTTTGGGAACGGGGTAGAAGTAAAACATGACGTCATACAAAGGCTGAGCATGGGGAAATTGAAAAATACTATTTTAAGCTTCTTATACATGTTATTTGAAGATATACAATATTATCTTTTTTCCACAGATGACATAATTATTTATGTAGAAAATCATAAGGAATCTCTAAAAAGTCTACTAGAACTAAAAAGTAAATTTAGCAAGGTTACAGGATACAAGATCAGTATACAAATTCAGATGTATTTCTCAATGGTAACAATTAACTATCAGAAATAGAAAATTATAAAATACCATATACAAAAGCATCCCAAAAACAAACAAACCAAAACTCAAGGAAAAATTTGGACAAAGATGTGCAATGCAATACCTGTATGCTGAAAACAGCGAAAGGTTGCTGAAAGAAAACAATGGAAAGAAATATTACGGCCATGGATTCAAATTGATCTGTAGATTCAGTGCTATCCCAATCAAAATTTTGAAGTATTTTTTTGGTAATAATTGATAAAGCTAATTCTAAAATGTATATAGAAATACAGCGGACCTAGAATAGCCAAAACCATTTTGAAACAAAGTTTCAAAACAAAGAACAAAGTTGGAGGACTTACCCTCTCCAGTTTCAAGACTCATTAACCAAGACATCATGGTATTGGCTTAAAGTAAACATATAGTTAAATGAAAGAGAATATGAAAGTCTAGAAGTAGATCCACACATATATTGCCAATTGATTTTTGACAAAAGTAGCACAGGAAGTCAGGCAAGGATAATCTTTACAACAAATGGTGCCAGAACAACTAAAGGTCTATATCCATCCCCCCACCCCTCCAGAAAAGAAGAACTACAGTCCTTACCTCATAACAAATGCAAAATTTAGCTAAAAATAGATCATACACCTAAAAGTGAAAATTAAAACCCTGGAACTTTTCGAAGGAAGCATAGGAGAAAAATCTTAGTGAACTTGGGTTAGGCAAAAATTTCTTGAACAGAATGCAAAAAACAGAGTCAAAGGAAAAAAATTATAATTTGGACTTTTCAAAATTAAACCATTTTCTCTTTAAAAGACACTTATGAAAATGAAAAGGCATGCCACAGTTTGGCTAAAATTTTTTGCAAAACACCTATCTGGCAAGACTTCTATCAAGAATATGTAAAGAACTCTTAACTCAATAATGACAAACTATCTTTTTTAAAGAGGGAAAAGATTTGAACAGACATTTCACAAAAGAAGATGTAAGAATGGCCAATGTGTATACAAAAAGGTGCCCAACATCTTAGTCATCAAGGAAATGCAAATTAAAACCATATAAGATATCACTACACACCAACTTGAACTGCTAAAATTTAAAAGACTTACTACACCAAATACTGTCAGGGACATGGAGCCACTGGTACTCTCAGAACTCTCAAAGTTCTAAATGGTGAACTATTTTAGAAAACAATTTGGCAGTTTCTTAAAAAGTTAAACATATACCTGTTGACCTAGCCTTTCTAATTCTAGGTATTTGCCCAAGAGAAATCAAAGCATATGTCCACAAAAAGATTTGTGCTTGAATATTTTAACAGCTTTATTTATCATAATAGCAAGATATGGGAATAACCCCAGTGTCCATCAATAGGAAAATAGATAAGCAAATTGTGGTATATACATACAGTGGAATACTACTCAGTAATAAAAAACAAAGTATGGATACATATAACTGCATGGATCGATCTAAAAATTATTATGCTGAGTGAAAGAAGCCAGACCAAAAAAGAGCATATACTGTATGCTATCCTTTATCTAAAACTCTAGAAAATACAATCTGTTTCGAGAGAAGGCAGATGCATAGTCGCCTGAGATTGGAGGTGGAGGGAGATATGGATTAAAAGGGATACAAGGAAACTTTTGGAGAACTGGAAATGTTTGTAGTCTTGATCGTACTGATGGTTTCACGCTTGTATACATATGTAGAAAACTCATCGAGTTATACTTTTTAAATATGTGCCATTTACTGTATTATATGTACATAAAGCTGTTAAAAAAACAAAAAGAAAACCACAGCAATGTTTAACTTTATTAACAGAAATACTGTGTCACATGAGTGATTCCCAGCCTGGAATTCTTGGGCTTTTAGGTCTGTTTGTTGAAAATAATTGATGTGGAACAGGGGAGATCTACAGAATATTTAACATTTTTTAAAAACTAAATAATAATTATATGTTTACTTGCAGTGAGGCTATATCGGCCTTTGCTTTCCTTGGAAATACTGAATTTTATCATATTAACATTATTTAGATCTTGGGGAAAATAGTTATTTCTTTCAAAATGCAGTGTAGTAGGAAAATCTTTCAAAATATGGAATGTATGTGTTGAGAGGGGAATAATAAAAAGGCTCCTTTGATGTATGAAAGTTGGTAGCAGTTGCTTTGTGTGAAGGGAGAAATGTCCTCCCTCTCCTGTGCATTTGTCAACTCCCATTTTGAGCAGTATTTTAGTTCTAGGTACTGCACTTTAAAAGGGGGATTGATGATTCAGAGCGTTAACAGAGTAGAGCAACAGAGTCATTAAAATGTCCAGAAACCACATCAAATGAGCAGTGATTGAGGGCATAGGTACTATCTGACTTAGAAAAGAGATGGTTTAAGGGAACTATAATAACCAAGTTCAAATATTTGAAAGACTTGTTTGAAAGAATGAGGTAGTTGACTTGTTTTCTGCTGGCTCTAGAACTGCCTTTTTCAACCTTTCCTCATTTTACAATACATGGCTAATTACTCTCACATGTGCTACATGCTTCCATGGGCATGGCTAGGTTTTGATGAAACCTAAAAACCTTCTAATCTCCTATAAGTATGGGAATTACATCATAATAATCATCTGATTCCAAACCCAGGTTGAGATCTCAATACTAATTAATAACTATACAGGGGTTGAAAAAGTTTGCTCTACTCTTGCTAAAGTTGTTATATTTGTTTTCTTTTTTTTTGAATTTTTGAATTTTATTTTATTTATTTTTTTATACAGCAGGTTCTTATTAGTCATCCATTTTATAAACATCAGTGTATACATGTCAATCCCAATCGCCCAATTCATCACACCACCACCACCACCACCCCACCACTTTCCCCCCTTGGAGTCCGTATGTCTGTTCTCTACATCTATGTCTCAATTTCTGCCCTGCAAACCGGTTCATCTGTACCATTTTTCTAGGTTCCACATATATGCGTTAATATACGATATTTGTTTTTCTCTTTCTGACTTCACTCTATATGACAGTCTCTAGATCCATCCACGTATATTTGTTTTCTTTGAAATAGCTAATGTGTGATCAGAATAAAATTTCTCATGGGTGGTGTAGGTGCTGAGTAATAGCCACACACCTAGAGTATTTGAATGTAAATGCAAACTTTAAATACAAGCATTCAGTCATTCCAAGATGCATGAATATTACACAACATACACACACCCTCCTCTCTCCTATTAACAAATTAAAGAGACATCCAATGTTTGCTTAAACTTTTGAAATGCCTTAATAAAAACTAAAATCAGAATGACTAGGTGTTTCCTTTTGACCATTCTTTTTTCCACATGAAAGTCATAGCCTTTACAAAGTTTCCCATGAATAAAGAGCATTCTAAAGTGCTCAATCATCTGAGGTTACCAGAGGTAGTCTATAAACACTCAGCTTTTTTGAAGGAACACATCCATAAATTCTAAAGATTGCTCATCAGCTAATGTCCAGGAAGAACTCTGTGTTAATTACTTACTTGGTATTTCTCATCTTTTTCTCCAAAAGTTTGTAGGTCCAACTTAAGTAGCAGAAATCTTCCAGAATTTGTTCTTACTTCAGTAATAAACTTATGACCTTTCATCAAGTGAAAAGCCTATATGACTCATCTTCCATTACCAAACTCTTCCTGGATCCTCTAACAT
Source organism: Physeter macrocephalus (assembly GCF_002837175.3). Classification (NCBI taxonomy): domain Eukaryota; kingdom Metazoa; phylum Chordata; class Mammalia; order Artiodactyla; family Physeteridae; genus Physeter; species Physeter macrocephalus. The sequence goes on from NC_041225.1 coordinate 77,939,273, forward strand.
AAAACTCTCACGAATAAATAGTGCTCTGTTCTTTGATGTTCTAAAACAACCTTCAGAAACTCAGCATTATCCATCAGCTCCGAGGAGAAAGTGTACACCCTTCAGGGCTTTTAGCACGTGTCCTTTACACTTAGCAACTGTATGGGTTGCTGTTTTCTCGTGTTTGGGGGTTAGTTCAGCCATTCTGGTTATGTAGCAAAAATGAAAACTGATAGGGCAGTAATATTTTTCAAAACATTTATGAAGTGACTTTTGAGGTCCAGTGTGAAATCATTTCTAGTATGGTTGTGTGTCAGCTTCCCAAGGGAAATTGTCGTTGAAGTTTATTCAGGGAAGCTACACACTCATTTTAATACATTTGAATTGTTTTTTCTAAGAAAAATAAGTTTTCAAATTGAGAGGAAAAGACTACAGATTTTGTTCCACCCTTGCTTCACTATGTTTGCAAGTACTGTTTCTAATCAACTTTAGTTTTTCTTTCTGTAATTCTTTTTCTTGGATTAATTATATTTTTAAACAATGAATAATGTCATTTGTTCTGTCCAGTTTTCCACTTAACATAACTGATGAGTTTTTAGTTCACAGTGAGTTAATGATATAGCTCATCTATTACTCAAGTGTACAGTATAAGAATAAAAATAATTCTTGTTTATTCAGAGTGATGTAAGAAGCCTTGAAACAGATTATTCAAATCATAGATGATAACAGAATGTGGAAATTATGCTAATTCCTTAAATAATTTTTTCTTACTGTTTAAGTATTTTTTTAATGTATTTATCAGAAATTATATAATTCTTGTCATTACAGAGAAGGGAGTACTGTTCATAATCACATACATGTACTATTCCTATTTACTCTTTTTAAAATAGCACTTTTTAAATTGAGATATATATCACATAACATAAAATGCCACACTGTAAAGTGTACACTTCAGTGGTTTTTAGTTTGTTCACTGTGTTGTGCAACTATTATCACTGTCTAATTTCAGAACATTTTTGTCACCCCAAAAAGAAATCCCATATATATTAGTAGTTAGTTCCAATTAATCCTTTTCCCCATCTCCTGAAAACTACTAATTTACCTATATATGTCTATATGGATTTGACTATTTTGGATATTTCATATACATGGAAGTATATCCGGTTCACTCTTAGAGAGTAGGAAATTAAGTTTTAGTTAGAAATCTCTGCTCTAGATGGAGGATCATTTAAAGCCCTTATAAGTAGAGGCTTCTTGTACTTATTATGATTTAGTATCTAACCAGTGGTGCCTAGAACACTGTTGTCTCACAGGTGGCTTGTAGGCCTGCAGAGATACTGATTACCCTAGTATTCTTGGCTGTCAGGCATGGTCTGGGGCAGCTGGAGTCCTTGGTACCTTCAATTTCCAGCAGCTTCCTATGTTCACTCTAGTATAGCATACAAATTTCATTTTTACTACATGTCATACTGTAAAATGGATTGAGAAACACAGCTCTAATTGTTTCAAGAAAATGTCCATTTTGTTATGTTTCTAGTATTATGAGCCTCAGGAACCAACTTTGGAAATTAGTTTATCTGAGCTTTTCTACTTGCATTTACCTTCAATATACAAGGAATACCAATATTCAGGTGGTTAGAAGGAGGCAGAGAGACATGAAGAAAAAGGACGGTATCTAGATATCTTTGTTATACATGCTAGATAAGTTTTATAAAAGTTTCATGCAACTTAGTATTGTAAATTGAATTATTAAAGTGCACTGAAAAAATTGCCTGTATAAGGAATTCTGTCATTTTTTTCTCTGTTAAACACAGATCCTTTTGTAATAGAAATATCTATCCTCTAACACTTCTAAGTTTTTTTAAAAAACTAACCATACTTATATGACAAATTAATAATGAATATTGTAGCAGCTAGCGTCTTACAAACTACTGTGGAAATTTGTTATAGAGAGGTGTAACCAGGAATAATTTTTAAAAATATCACCCAAATAGTTCACATGATTCAATTAATTCAGTTAGACTGTAGTGGATTTGTTCAGTCCTGAAACATTTAACATCAGTTAGCAAATAGTAAGTTCTGAGGGGGAGAAGGGAGATTTTTTTTTCTTTTCTAAGTTTTAGAGTTAAAAAAATTATTTTTAGCCCATTTCTTTATTTTTACCTCCCTTTGAACTACTCTTAGAGTTTGAAAAATAACTCTGCAAGGCCTGAGCAGAGGTGAGAAAAATTCTGAGGCTATATCCCCAGCTCAATGGGAAGGAGTCACAAGACACTAACTGTTGAAATGAGCACAGAGTGAGAGTGACATCAAAAGTATGGTATATTTCCCCTCTGGTCTAGATACACTTGGTCCCCTGAGTCTTGTGAGAGCTGACTGACTTTAGGCAGAGATGTAGATACTTCGTTATTGGTTCTCAATGAATCTGGTACTGTTACAGTTAAAAGAACATGCATAACTGAACATAGAAGGCTATTACCAGTACAGACTTTATATAACTAAGTGGTGTTGCCTTGGTATAATTATTATGTTTGGGTGATCTGGTTCTTAGCTTTGCAGACTCAGAAATTCTCTTGTTACTGTGCATAAAGATTGAATTCTAGGGAACAGACTGGTGTTGGGGAAAAAAATGCAACAAACAAATAGTAGCCAGAATAAAAGTTTATTACTGTGTAACAGGAAGAATAATCATCATAAACACCAGATACTTGTGTTTACGGATAAGTAACTAGAAAAATATCTACTCATAAAGGGAGTTAACAAGGAAGATTTTTCTGCCTGGGCTAGACTCAGGTAGAGAAAAAAAAAGACTTCCCTAAGAAGTTATAAGCATAGGCCTGCCTTCATGTGGATTTGACGCTATGCTGGCAGGATGATCTGGGAACCCCCAAGCCAAGAAAGTAAGAAACAAAGTGCCTCCTAAACTGCTTGGCAAATGCAAGCATGAAACACTCTGAACAGCAGGACTCCCAGCAACTACACAAGACTTCCTCAGATCAAGTCCTGAACTCACAATCTAGAATTACAAAATACACAAGGAAATAGTTTACTAAGAGAAAGAGTCAGGAGACGAAAGAAGCACAAGGATTATAAATCCAAGGAATTCAAATGATAGATTTATCGAATAGAGACTATAAAATAAATATGTATAAATGATTAATGACTCAGATCTTTTGTACCTAAGGTATTATACACACAGCCATATGAAGAAATATGCTTATGAAATTAAAAATTCATGGAGAATTGAACATTAAATTAGACACAAATGAAAAGTGAAGAAGTTAACTGGATTATAGATGTGAAGGAATTATCCAGAATGTAGTACAGGAGGAATAAAAACTTGTAAAAATATGAAGGAGAGAGGTAATTCAACATGTATTTAATATGATTTTCTAGAGAAGAGAATAGAGAAAATAAAGAAGAGGCTATCAAAGATATAATGGCTGACAATTTTTCAGAACTAGTGAAACACATGAATCTCCACACATAGGAGATTCAAGGACTCTGGAACAGGATAAACTTAAAAGAAATACACACTTAGACATGTTCTAGTAAGATTGCTCAAAACCAGAAATAAAGAGATCTTAACCTTAGCAGCAACCAGAGACAAAAGATGACTTACAAAAGAGCAATATTAAGCCAACAGGGGGCTAATATGTCAGAGTGCTGAGATGAGTTAACTAACAACTAGAATAAACTACCCAGCTAAACTGTCATTTAAGTATGAGGCAGAAATGAAGACATTTTCAATGCCTGGAAGAATTTGCTATTAAAGGAACCTCACTGAATGAACTTCTAAAAGATAGTCCCTAATGGGAAGGGAATTTAACACAGAGGAAGAGAAGAAATTCAAGAAAAAAAAAGTTTGGTGAAGGAGCATAAAAAAAAAAAAATCAATGTTTTCTCATCTTATTTCCTTTTCTGTGGGTGTGGAGAATATGTAGGATTTACTCTTATTACAAACATTTTCTCAAGGGTCTGTATATAGCAGAGCTGAGTATGACTTTGTATTTTAAAGATTTTAAAATATTTTTTAAAAGGGAAAGTTTTATTATTAATGATTAACAGAACAAAAGATTGAGAGTGCCTATTTCCAGATTGTAAGTTATCATTGGTTTGGGTTTTTCCTTATCATTTTCAGTATGTTCTAGTTTTATAAATGAAAATCTTATGGTATTTTAATTGGGAGTAAACTACTTTTATAGACATTTAACAATAATTCTTCTTTCATTTAGATCAAATCCTTTTTATGAACCTAAACCAACTCCGCCTCCAAATAATTTGGTAAGTCCAGTTCAAGAACTGGAAACTGAAAGGAGAGTAAAAAGAAAAGCCCCTGCCCCACCAGCCATCTCACCAAAGACAGGAGGAGTAAATGAAAACACAGTTATGTCTGCAGGAAGAGATCTCTCCACTTCTCCTAAGGTAGGAGTTTAATCTTAGTAAAACATGTATTAGTGTTTGCTTGTTTTCCCCATGCAATTTAATTCAAATTAAGAAAAGTCATTATTAGCTATTTTTGATTATATAAAAGTAAAATATAAGTAAATCCATTTTACTGCAACATTGTATATACGTTTGGGAGTCTATAAATTTATGGTACAGTATGGATTGGATAGTTTGGGTTAAGATTTGTTTTTTAAATGCTGTCTTGAAATCAGAGGAAGAACGGCATTATGATTGTAGCATTGGTGCTTTGAAGAAAGGATACTTTAAAACATCTAGGCATGAGAAACAGCTTACTCTAATACAGAGGAAGAAGTAGAAATTATCTTTTGATAAACATACTAGAAAGATTGAGGCTCAGTGCAGAGAAATGCTTTGCCAAAGAATATCAGTATTGTCATTTTGGTTTATGTCAGATTACAGTTTTGGCCTTATTGTCATTCTTTTTTAGAAATATTAATGGATAATAACTTCATGGAAAGGTAAAGCACAGTGTTGAAACAAAGTCTAAAGCTTTTAAATGGTTTGACTGCAAATAGTATATCTTTCATGTGTAAGGTAGAGATGTTGGAATTAGCAAGTTTTTTTAGGTAAATAACTCATGACCATACTCATGAGTGTTTTGTTGTTGGCGTTGTCACCGTATAACATTATTTAATTCTCACAGGTAGTTAGGGGGGAAATGAGATGAACTTGACCTCAGAGGGATAAAGATCACGGGTTCCCCAGCCAGTAGACAGGATTGGAACTGGCATTTCCATTAATTATGCACTATCTGGACCATATTCCACCTCAGGTGCCTGGGCTGCTGCTTTTCTTACGGGCATCAAGGTTCAGTAGTTCCTCTTGAATTTTATAGTTCATTCTGTGGCTTTCATTAAATGCCAGAGTTCTGAAATTGTTTGTTTGTTTGCTTTTATTTTCGTTGTTTCAGAGGGAGAGTGAGTGAGTTCACTGAGGTCCTCACTCTGCCATTCTAGAAGTCAGTCTACAGGTGTGTTTTTATACCAGCTGTTTTTTAACTGTGAAACTTTAGGAGGAGCAATTGGGACTAAATTCTGTCTTGCTGTGGTCTAGGGAAAGTGGAGGTGGGTCTGTAAATGAAAGCAGCAGATAGTAGAAATATAAAGCAAAGGAGAGGGTCAATTCCTATACCCATGAGAGCAAAAATAAAGACAGTAACTGAGGCAATAGTCAGAATCAAGAAGCTATGTAGGAGCTTCATCCATTCTAACCATCAAGAATGCCTATACCTGTCCCTTGTTTCCCTGAATCTCTGCTCCGTTGCCTACTCCCTGCCCCATCCCCCTTCTGTAGTCCATTGGAGTTTGAAGCTAATCAGGAAATCCTAATCCCTTTATAGGGGAATGGAAAGGGACTTAACAGTACTTTACTGTGTGCCAGGCAATGTTCTGTTACTTCATTTGATCAGAACAGCCTGAGAAATACATACCATTATCTCCTTTTTACATATGAGAAACTGAACTTTAGTTAAGTAACTTGCTCAAAGTGATAAAACTAGTATTGACAGTGCCAGGATTAAAATTGAGGTCTTTTGAGTCTAAAACCCTTGTTTCCCATTGTGCTGTTCTATGTCTAGAGAGGTATTTCCAGTTCCAAGTTGGAACTCTAAATTCTTTTTTCCATGGAAACATGGTTACACACGGTGATTAGGTTCTGTTGTAGTAAAGTATAACATAGCTATTTTTTATATTATTTTGAGGATAGTGTTCCATTGTAGACACCTTGTGGAATAAATGATGTTTATGGAGAAAGCTGAGCATTTTACCACCATGCTTCTCTTAGAAAATGCCTCATCATGTTCAGACACAGACAGTAGAAACAAAATCAGTCATATCCACAGTAATCTGCTGATCTGGAAGTTAGTCTGGATAACTCAACTATGTGAAACACAACTGTCAAAGATTAATTTAGAAAAAGATTGCTGATATATTATTAAATGAAAAAACAAAGTGCATAACAGAGTATAGTGTGATAGCTTCTGTATGCATAAAGTTTTATTTAAAAGGCTTTATTCACACATATATATAGACACACATACACACTCATATACCTTATGGAAGGAATCACAAGTAACTTAATAGTGGTTACCTTTGAGGAAAAAGGTCTTGGTGTAATGGTGGGTATGCACAAGATTGAAGAAGCCATTTCTTTTCCTTTTTTACCTTTCTATGTTGTTTAAATTTTTGAACTTTATAAATGTTTTTCTTTTCTTTTTGTTTGTTATACTCAGAGGTTACTGAGTAATGAGATCATGGATCTTTTTTGTTGTTGCCTTTTGTGCAAGATACCAGATGACATTTCCCCCCAAAAATTCATCCTTCAGAATAGAGGAAGTCACTCTTAGGTTTGACCAGTGGTATTAGTTTGGGGGTGGCCTGGGGTTCCATCAGACACCTCAGTGTTGTGCACTGGAAAACCAGGTATAGAGGCTTATTAGCAGCAGGTCACTAGGCCCACTATTCCACTTCCATGGCACAAATCTTTTTATTTTTTATATTTATGTAAGATTTCATTTGGAAAAAAAAAATGGACCACTGACAAACCAAAAAAAAAAAAAGAAATTGGAAGCTACTAACTACACAATTATGTGTGAGATAAGGAAGAAGGTTAGAATCAATGGCATACTGACAATGATAAAAGATGATAAATGACAGCTGAGAAAGCACAGTGGTATGGGGCTTATTCATCGTAGGAATAGACCTGTATATATATCCAAGTAGTCCTGAAGTCTTTGCAGTATTAAAGCTTAGTAAAATAATTGACCATTTTGGCAACCTTGAGTCAACATGAGAGTCTCATTATACTTTGTATACAATATTCTGTTTAGGAAAGCAGGAAAGTGTCATAAAAATATTTCCATTAAAATTAGAGTTCTGATGCTTAAAAAGGTATGCTTCTTGGTCAGTTATTCTCCTTATTTGTAAACTGAAAAGGAGGCAATAGTTCAAATAAAGCTTTTGAAAAAAAAACCAGACTCAAATTTTAGTTGAATAATAAAAGGATATTTACATCACAGTTGTTTTAGATAACAAAATGCCAAACTGCACTCAATGGCAATTGACTGCAGAGGCTATTCAGTGTCATAGAACAAGTGCTTAGCCAGATGATTAATTTCCCCCACCTGTCACCTGAAACTACTTATTTTTTTTTTTTTGAAACTACTTATTTTTAAGAAAATTTATGAAAAAGAACCAAGACCAGGATTTAAACAGAGATAATTTTATTTACAATATTTACCATATTGTAAATTAAATTCAAACTACCCCCCTAAAGGCAGTTAAAGACGCCTCACTGTTATAGATCGACATAAACTCCTCACTTCAGACCATTGATTTCTGCATTTGTAAAATGAGAAGACCATGAAACTTTTTAAGACAACTTAGGACAAAAGACCAATATTTAGGAAAGTAACCTGACATTCAGAGCACAAGCATGCAATAAAATAAAATGATAAATTAGGCGCAATTGTGGCTGACCACCATTTACTGACTGTGAATATAAGTTAATAAGTATATAACTCTGAACTCCTAGGTATGATTCATGCAATTTAGTATAAAGTGCAAGTCAGGTTATGAGAGCTTAGGAACATAAGTGAAATTGTTGCCAAATACATCTGCAAAGGTATATATTAAGCACTGTTTACCCAATTCCATAAAAATCACAAGATTAACAGCCAACTATCAATGACAGTAAAGAATTCACAAGAATTACACTTACGCCTATGATAACATGGAGAGGAGTCTCCCTGCACATTCGATGATGAAATGAGCCTGGTCACGTGGAGAAGGGCTCACTCGAAGATCCTGATTGGTACAGCTCCAGTGATTGACCATGATACTTCTGTCCACTTACTCTGTCTCTAAAAGTGGAAACCTCATTCATATCTCAAGCCCCAGCTAAGTGACTCAAGCCCTCACTCATATTGTTACCTCTTTCTAGAAAGCACTGGTAGAGACCCAAGTTTTATACTTGGATGTTTTTGAGTACAGATTGCAGAAACTGTGAGAAGCCCAGGGTAAACCAAAGTCAGAGTTACACACAGTAGTCCCCTTAATTGATTCTACCAGCAATTTCAAACCACAAAGCAAACACCCTTTTCAGTTTTTATACATAAAGGCCTCCTTCTAGAACATTCTTTACCTCCGTTTCTGTCTGTGCAAAACTGTGCAGAATGGTGCCTATGGGCCATTCATGCTGAAATACAATAAGCACACAACCAAACTATTAATTTCCTCACATGTACGTTGAAAATGCCTCACATCTTCCAAAGAAAATCATTAAAAGATGAAGATCAAAATTTAATTGAATGCAATACTTTATAAAATAAAATGCTAAACTGCATTCAGTGATAGCTTGCAGAGGGTGAGATAAGGGTAAGCTTAACTTACCTGTAAAGTTGTTATTTACTGGAATACCTTACTTACCAGAATACCCTGTTCCTCAATAATACAGAATAAATAGCACACAGCTGTATGTATCACCTGTTTTATTGGTTAGTATTCTTTTGGTTATGACTAATAGAAACAAGCCATTTTGTTGATTTTTTTTCTTAAGCAAAAAGGATAACTTGTTATGAAAACACAAGGAAATTTTTGCAGAACTGTAGGTAGAAGATACCTCTGGTTCTTTCAGACTGCAAAGGGCTTTTAAGTGGGTTACTGCTACTGTGCATTTGTCAGATTTGCCCCATTTGTGCACCAGGGCTGAGAATAGAGTTGAGGCAAGGCAGTGGCGGGAGCATAAGATTTAAGGAGGCATTCACTTTTAGGGTGGTGCAGATGCAGAGTCTTCATTTGCAACCCCTGTGAAGAAGTGTCTCCTTAAATTTTGTGCCCCAGGAGCCTCTCTTGCCTTGCCCTAGTCAAGGCCCTACAGTGCACATGTCCAAATATATTTTAGAATTGACATAGTAGGTGCAAAAAAAAAAAAGTTTCTCAATAGCCTCACCAGTAATTCTATGCTCTGAAAACTACCATACCTTTTCAGACAACATTGTGTTAACATAGTAAACTGATTTTGAAGGGAATACTATTCAACTTTTGATAACATGGGTTTTTTGTTTGTGGTTTTTGTTTTTTGTTTTTGCATTCTACCATTCTGTTTCTAGACTTCTTTCTCCTCAGTTGCAGAATTTGCCTCTTGATTTTTCTGACTATTCAGTGGAAGAGATAAAATGTTACATTTTGCTTAAAGAAACAAACCATGATTAGGGTGCTTGCCTTTTGAAACAAATTTTGTAGAGTAATTAAGTGTGATTTTGAAAGGTTGGTCTTTTATATCGCTATATTCCAGAGTAACTAAATAGGTGCCTGTTACAGTTTTCCAGTTGAGGATTGGGAAAAAAAGTGCCACCACATAGAAAAAGAACCTGAATAAGGTAAATAATTTGAGCACGTTAATGACTCAGTTTGGCTTGTTTGCTAACATCTTTATAAAGGCTGAGTTAGCAATAAATGGTAAATTGAGTGTTATTGATGTATATTGACAGGATCACTTTAGGGTACATTACTGATGATAAATGTGAACGAAGCACTGATTAGCTCACCCTTTACTGCATGAAGAGGAATATATTTAGAGCATTTGAACAGATTCATACAAACTATGATAGAACCCTTCTCAGTTCCCAGTATTGGATAAATTTCACTCCATAATAATAAGAAACAAACAACAAAAAAAAGAAAGAAAGAAAAGACCCACAACAGCATGCACAGCAGGGCCAGGACTAGGGTGAGGCAAGTGAGGCAACTAGGGTGCATAATTTAAGGAGCCACTAACTCTCAGGGTAATGCAAGTGTAGACATGGCACTTGTTTAAACCCCAGAGTTAGTGTCTCCTTAAATTTTGGCAATAGATGCCTGATTCATAAGTGGACACTCATAATGTTATGCATGAACCTGAAAATGAGCGCCCCCTTAAATTTTGTAAATAAATAAATAAAATAAAATGGTCAAGAAAAGGGGACTGATCCTAGCATCTGAGCAAATGACCTTCTGTAAAACAAACAGCACAGAAACAAAAGGTTTTTTTTTAAAAAAACTTCTAATCAGTATTTTTAGTGTGATTTGATTGGACATTCTACTAATAAATTAAACAAGAGCAAGTACCAAAAATAATGATCTGAGACAAAATATTAATCATGGGTGAAACTAGATTAATAATATATGGGTTTTTATAGTACTATATTTGCAACTTTTCTGTAGATTTGACATTTTCCCCCCCAAATAGTAAAAAGTAACCATTTGAGAATAGGAAAGATCTCTTGGATATGAAAAAACATAATTTTCTAATTTTAAAATTATAAACAACTGATAGTATATTGCAGAACATCAAATTAATGAGTTAGAAAACAAACTTGAAAAATTCTCTTTAGAATTCAAGGTGAAAAAATGAAGAGGTTAAAATTATGGGAGGAAAAATAAAGAATAGAGTCAGGAGATTCACTATATTTATAGTAGGGTTATAGAAATAAGAATAAAAAGAGGGAAATAATTTACCAAAGAGAGAGAAGAGAATTTATATGAGCCAGAGAAAGATTTGAGTCTTAGCTTAAAAGCACTCACAAGTACCAGGCAAGATGAATGGAATGAGATCCAAACCTAGACATATTCCGATAGTACTTTTAAATTTCAAAGGCAGGTTACCTACAAAGGGAAGATTTTACTATCAGATGCTTTTATAACATTAAATGCTGGAGACAGTGGAGCATGTTTACATAATTAAAAAAGAATAAATATCTGTAAAAAGTTTGAAACACATCACATATATAAAACTTCATGACTTTGTAATGTTAATACCAAAATAGTTGACTTTTGAAGTTGCTAGGACACCAACTCATTATTGTGTAAATTGATAAATAAAGGCAAAAGATCAAGTACTCATCTTGACTTTTCTTTATAAAATGTATTTCATTATAATTAAGTAGTTGGTGAGGGAAAGTTCTTCCCCATAGAACAGTTTTAGCTATGAAATACAGATAGACTGCTATCATTGGAAAACTCACCATTTCATAATCACTAATGAAATAATGGATCTAGCAACAGTCAGCATGGCTGATAAAATCTTTAGTGAAAAGGTTTTATAATAGATGAATGGATCAGGCTGATACTTAACTGTAGTGATCTGTAGTGATCAATCTTAATGTAATTAAGAGTAAGACAGTCAGGCATTTTGTGCTTCCTGATACATTGCAATAGCAAGTATATAGGACTTGCCAAAGAATTAAACTGAGATCTAGTCAAGCCACTGGTTATAATGACTACCAGTTTACAAGAAATACTGAGGGGTAGCGGAGCATGTTAAATGACACCATGAAGATGAAATCAACCAAAATGGAATGTGGGAAATTCCTTAGTAACTTTTGAACTTGCATCCGTTTAATTACATATTCTCAAAACAGACAGAACTAACTTTGAAAGAACTACAGAAAGAAACAAGTAGTCCATATCATAGTGAGAAATTATAGCACATCTCTCTCTATAATTGGTGGAATAGGCCAACTAAAAAATATCAGTAAGATTTAAAGACTCAACAATTTTGACCTCATAAAATACTATACCATAGAATTCATTTCTTTACAGAGAGTGACTATATTTTAGGCTCTATAGTAAATTTTCAACAAATTTCAGAGGGTTGGAATTATGTTTTCTGCCCAAAGTGCAATTAATGTAGAAATTGATTTCAAAAAAACAATAGCTAGAACAAACCCATATATTTGAAAATTAATATATATACTTTCAAATAAACTATAGGTCAAAGAAGAAATCATAACAAGATAAACTATAAATCCAGTGAAAATTTTTGGTTTTACTACTTGATGTGTTGAGGAGGAAGATATTTATAATCAAATTGAACTCCTTTAGTCGTTTCTATGATGGTTTTATGTTTACTTAAACTTCTTGCTTGGCACTGTTTTTTAATACAAGTCCTAACTTGAAAGGCTTGAAGAACAAGCCTGACATGCTTGAACTTGGAGAAGCCTCAAAAACAATCACAGTACAATTGAGTTAATGGAGCAACTAGGTATCATAAAATGGCTTAATATTCCTTTTACTGTCTGTTTCCATGGCATTCAAGCAAGAGTTTAGGACATATTTTCAATGGTAGTAGATATTCTTTAAACCAGCTTATGTACAGGAGGCCAAACTACTGTGGGATGTGTAAACTCTTTAATACCTGGATTAACAGTTGTAATCTAAGGATTAATATATACACTATATATTGTCTTCATTAGTGCCATTTTCATTAAGGGTGTGTGAGCATATTCTTTGCAAACCTGCATATAGTTAGATCATTACATTAGGTCTTAATTGTGTAACCCAGGAATCTTTTGTATCCTTTAAAAAAAAAAATTCTAGTATCGCTCAACATAGTGCTGCAGAAAGAAGATGTTAAAGTTAGATAAACCCCTCTAATAATGATCTTATTGAAAAGCAAAGCCAATAATTGAAAATACATTGTGAATAAATTAATAATTCTTTGAGAATGTAAACTTACAAAGTATTTGATACTTTAATAAGTAAGTTTGTAGTACTACTTTACAGTAAAATATATTTCTGTTCTAGTACTAAATTCCACAGTTTGGGACCATTCTCATGCCCAGAATGCCTCGTGAAGCTCAAGAAATAACTGTTTATCTGTACTACATCAGAATTTCTAATTCTAAGATGTATTAATTTGGATAAAAATCCTAAAGCTATTTCTCCACCTCCACCCCCACCAGCAGCAGTTGATGCTATTGAAGTGGAAACTCTTTAGTGTTTATCTGCTTACCTCTTTACTGCTTTGGAAAAGTTAGGTTTTAACATAGCTGGGCTTTTTTTTTTTTTTTTTTTAACAAGGACCATCCACATTTAACTTCTTATATTAAACCTCATAAGTACACAAAACAGAAGAACCTCATATAATTGAGTGATTAGTATAAGCAACAGAGTTTATTTTTAATTTTAATAGAAAACAGTTTATTCTTTCATGTACTCACAGTAACTTGAATTATTAAACAGAGATCTTCATTTGGCCTGACTTCAATGTGCACTTAAGATTTTCACACAAGGTAGAAAAGTTTTTTCCATCATATATTGTTCCCCTTATATATATTTGTTTAAAACATGTTAATATTTTTAATTTACTTAACAAAACTTCACCTTGTACAGAAGATGTTACCTTCATTTCAGCCCATACTATTCTCACAAATTTAGAATTGACTAAAACAAATAAAATCTTTTTAATATAGATGTTATTTTACTTATTCGCTTTTTTTCCCAGAAAGTGTGCTTCCTATAGAACACCTCTAAATTTTTTTGGAAAGAAAAAATTACTTTAAAATACATACTTATTTAATACAACTTGGCATACCATGTCCTATGCATTACCAAGTCTGTATTTATAATATTTGAATGATGAGGCTTTAGAGTATATATAACCAAAGATGTTACTAGTACATTTCTTAATTTTGAAAATATTAATTCAGACACATGAGAACTTTATAATTTCCATGAGCAGCAACTATAACTTTGATAAACATTAGCCATAAAAAGACATTCATGGAAATTTTTTAAAAATAGTTTTCAATAGAAGTGTCGTTTTTATATGACTCTGAAGTCAAGCTTTTAGTTACTCTGAAGGAAGCATCAAAAGTAGTCTTACACTAATTCTTAGTTTCCTAACACCTCAAAAGAAGGCAAAAGCTAAATGAACACTATAAGGTTTGCCAAATAGTTCAAAATAAAATTTCCTTTGAGTGCCATAATTAAATTATATTTATCACTAAGACATCATTAATAACCTGAGTATTTTCATTATAAGAAATACTCTCGGGCTTCCCTGGTGGCGCAGTGGTTGCGCGTCCGCCTGCCGATGCAGGGGAACCGGGTTCGCGCCGGCTGGTGCTGTGAGCCATGGCCGCTGGTCCTGCGCGTCTGGAGCCTGTGCTCCGCAACGGGAGAGGCCACAGCAGTGAGAGGCCCACGTATCACAAAAAAAAAAAAAAAAAAAAAAGAAATACTCTCATGTAAGTACATTTGTATAATGTTTTTAAAGGGTATGAGATGCTAAAGTGCTGTAAAATAGAATCTGAAAACTTCTCAGGAGTTAACCTCTTTTGATACTGGGTTAGAGATAGCAGTCATTTGGAATGCTACAGCAAGCAGTTCAGCAGTACTCATTGCTACTCTTACTACAATATGAACATGAAGTAAAAATAAATTATTTATCCTACTAAAATCATATTATTTATCTTAAAATTTGCCAGGACAAGGGGCAGTGTATTTCCAATAAATATTTGTTAATGATAGGTTAATTGATTTTGCTTAGGTGAGAAATAAACCAATTCCAAAATGGATGAGACAGAAAACAAAAAGGATAATTATATTTCTTTTTCTAAGAAAGAAGTGTTATATATAAGTAGCTGTCAAAGTTTTTTGGGTTTTTTTTTTTGGATGGGGAGGGTGAGGTTAGAGGGAGTCCACTAAACACAAAACATCTTAAAAGACATCTGGGGACATGCCTGTCCTCGTGTGCTACTTCATACATTCATTTTCTATATAGCCCTTACTCTATGCAAGGAACTGTACTATGAACTAGGAGGAAAAACATGACTAAGACAAAGTCTTTGTCTTCAGCTCTCTCTCAACCTACCCAATATGGCAGTCAGATAAACAAAAAAGTATGATACAGTAAAATTAGGGCTATAATAGAGATAGCCTAGAATTCTATAAGACCATTAATGAGAGGGTTACTTTCTACCGCGTTACCTCTTTTCCAAGCACGCCTCATTAGAGGTTAGAACAGGGAAAGTGTGTGAGTGTGTGTGTGGTGTAGTGTGAAGTGTAGTGTAGGGTAGGGTATTGGAGGTGAGAGAGGCAGTAGAGATCACAATTGATCTGAGCTATTGAAGGACAATTAGAGTTCACTAGATGAGCAAAGAAAGAAGGAGAAGGGCATTTCAAAAAGAACAGATAGGCAAAAGCATTGAGGTATGAAAGTGCCTAGTTCAAGAGACCATGAGCACTACTGGTGTGATGGAGTACCTGGACATAAAAGTGGAATCTGGTTCTGAATATTTTTGTGTGTGATTGCTAGAAATTTGGACTTTATTGTGTAGACGGTAGGAATAGTAGCAATCTATTGAAACCAGGTACAGAATGGCATTATTAAAAGGCTTCAGTCGTTTATATACCCAACTGCATGGATGAATCTCAAATGCATTATGCTTAATGAAAGAAGCCAGACTCGATAGGCTACATTCTATATGATTTCACTTATGTGGCATTTACAAAAGGCAAAACCATGGGGACAGAAATGCCAGTGACATAAACCAGTGATTATCGGGGGGTGAGGGGATACATAGGAATTTGAGGGAGGGATAATGTAGTGGTAGAGGTTATACAACTGTATGCATTTGTCAAACTTACAGAACTGCCCACTAAGAGGGTGAGTTTTATGGTATGTAAATTCTATCTTAAGGTAATAATCATAATAATACTAGTAATGGCTATGGAAGCAGAGTAGGCCCTGAAAAAAGAGCCCTCCTGTAACAGAATTAATGGCATTTCCAGAGCAGCTTCTTGTAAGATTCCTTCTCCATTGCCTTATCCCCAGTGCCTTCCCTGTCATCAGCTTCTGCTCTTCACTGTGACTTCATCAATGACCTCCCTTCATAGATCCTGGCTCCAAGATTATAAAACAGAACCACTGCTTACTCTGTTATTTCCAGGTTGAACCTTGCACACCCTTGGTTTTTATTTGGTAAAGGAAAGGCATGATCAGATTTCAGTAGAATGAAACCTTTGAAGACAGTAAGTAAAGGATAGAGAGTGATGAACCTGAAGACAGGGATACAGATATGAAAGATTTATAATAGTCCAGGCTAGAAGTCATGGGGGTCTGAGCCATCGAGCAATGCAGTGAAGAGGGAATGAAAGGGTGAATAAAACTATAGTTAGAAAAGACAAAGCTAAAGAACAGGGCCTGAGGGAGAAAAGGGAAGAATAAGAATCAAGGATGATTCAGTGGTTTCTAGCTTGGGCAGCTGGTTGTATTGCTCATTTCACTCATTCAGAAAACATTTATTGAGGACTGAACTATACACTTAAAAAATGGTTAAGCTGGTAAATTTAATGCTATGTGGTTATTTTTTTAACCACAATGAAAAATTATATTTTTTGAGTACCCACAGTGTGCCAGATATTATATTAGAATACTGGGTATAACAGATGTGGTTTCTGACTTCCAGAGGTACTACAAAGTGAACCCATAAGTATATACCCGAAAATCATGGTAAGTGCTTTGGAGGAAAAGAACAGCATACTATAAGAGAGAGAATGATGGTGGACCCATTAAGAGATAGTAATGAGACAACAGCAGGAAGAGTAGGGCAGAAGAATTCCAGGCAGCATGTATGAAGGCCCCAAAGCAAGAAATAACTTGTCATGTATAAAGAACTGAAAGAAGGTCCATGTAAGTGGAGTGTAGTGAGCAAGGAGCAAGTGATGTTGTACAAGTTTGGAGATGTGGGTACTGCCCAGGTCCTGGAGGATCTCATGGACCATAGTAACTGTTTGAGTATTAAACCATATGTGGTGGAAGGCCCTTGAAGTTGGAGTGTGTGTGCATGTTATACGTGTGTTGAGAAAAAGGCAGCATGATTTGTAACCTCACGTTCTGCCTTAGGTTTTAACAAATGAACCTGTCCCTGCCTTTATCCAAGGATCACCCACCCACCAACATGTGTATTAGACGCATACCCCTGGTCTGCTCAAGAGTTTTGACCCTGGTTTTATCACTCTCCTTCCTGCATCAGTTCCTTACTCTGTGCCTGACCACTTCAATTAGCTTACAAATAAAGTATGATATAGTCCGTCTTAAAAAACCCCTAAACTTTCTAGGTATCACATGTTCTTTGAACTACTTCCCAATTTCTCTTCCTTCTTCTGAAAAGTTTTCTATACTCATCATCTCTGGTTCTTTCAGTCCACTCCAAATAGGCTTTTATTCCTACTTCTAACATTTGAAACTTCCCTGGTTAAAGTCATCTCCAACTTGCCAAATCCAGTGGTCAATTTTAGTCCTTATCTCATTGATCCCTTAATGTAGTTGATTATTATTTCCTTTTAGAAAATGTTAGTGGAATTGTTTTAGTCAGGTAATATATTAACATGGTTCAAAAATCAAAATAACATAAAAAGATACATGTCAGGAAGTCTTGCTACCACCCCTGTCCCCATTCACCATACTACACCCCTCTCCACCCCAGCTTCCTAAAGATAATCACTTATTAGTTTTTTGTGTGTTTTCCCAGTGGTTTTTACACCAATACAAGCAAATCTAAATATTTTTTTCTTACTCTTTTCCTTTTTTGCCCCAAAGGTAACATCCTATAAATCCTGTCTGCCCCTTAATTTTGGTCTTTTAACTTAACAGTATATCCTGGAAATCTTCCCATTTTAGTATGTGGAGAGCATCTTCATTCTGTTTTACATCTCTATTTGAATGTGCCATAATTTATTTAGCCAGTTACCCATAGATGGTGTTGTTTCTGGTCTTTTGTTATTCTGAGCAATGCTGCAATGAAGGACCTTGTGTACAGATTATTTCATATATGTTAGATAAATGTCCTGAAGTGAGTCAAAGGATAATGCCTTTGTAATTTTGATATTCATTGTCAAGAGGCCTTCCAAAGGGGAGATGCCATTTTGCAATCAAGTCTAATCCTGTGATTTAAAATACTATCTATACATTAATATTGGGTTGGCCAAAAAGTTCGTTTGGGTTTTTCCATAAGACGTTATAGAAAACCCAAATGAACTTTTGAGCCAACCCAATATATTCCAAATATGTATATCTAGTTTCAACTTCTCCCTGATCTGTGTCTGCTCAACAGCTCTTCTTGTGCAAAATAACTCTTAATTATCTTTCCAAACTTGCTATTCCCCTGATTTTCCCCATCCCTAGGTAAATGGCACTGCCATTCACCCAGCTGCTCAGGCAGAAAACTTAGGAACCATCTTTTCTCCTTCATTTCCCACACACTGTCTTTCAAATGGAACTTTATGTAGTGATGGAAATGTTTTATATCTGTGCTAATATGTTAGCCACTGGCCACATGTGCACTTACAGTGTAGCTGTGGCTAGTGTGACTAATAAGCTGATTTTTAAGTTTTCTTTAATTTTAATTAATTTTGATACTCATATCTAACTAATGGCTACCATTTTGGACAGTGCAGACTTTTTATTCATCAGTAAGTCCTAGAAGTTTCACTCTTCAAAATATATTCTAAATCTGATCACTTCTCTCCATCTCCCCAACTCCACCGTGGTATATTCCACCATACACTCTCTCCCAGATTACTTCAGTAGCTTCCCAGTTATCTCTGTGCTTCTACTTATGTACCCTTTCCACAGTCTATTTTCTACACAGTAGAAATCTTAAAAAAATTGTTATTGTTTGGTTTATGATTCATGCAAAAGACTATGAATATACATGTAAGTTATGGATCATAACAATAAAGTGAGCACCATCCAAAGTTCAGAACTAAAACATGACCAATAATGTCAAAGCTACCTGTAATGTTTTCACCCTATCCCTGTGCCTGTGATTGCCTGGCATCTACCTCACCCTGCCAACCACATAGCTGCTAACCATTCTTTTATATGTACAAACCTGTAAATAATATGTTTACTTCAAGCTTTTCAGAAATGGCATTACCCTGTACACCTAAACAATATGTTGTTTAATTTTGTTTTCAACCTTTGCACAAATGCATTATCCTTTGGGAAGACTTCTCTATTTACTCAGTGTTATGTTTCGATGATTTATCCATGTTGTTGTGTGTAGCTATAATTTATTTAATTTTATTGCTATATAATATTCCGTTGTATGGAGTTTACCACAGTTTATTCATTCTCCTGATGATAAAGATAAGAATTTTTCCCCAGATTTCTGCTGCTAGAAATGATGCTGCTGTGAATATTTTTTATAAATCTTGATATACATGTATAAGGGTTTTCTTGGAGTAGTGGTTCTCAACTTTAGCTAGGAAACTTCTAAAAAATATCAGTGCTTGGGCTTTACACCAAGCCAGTAAATTAAAATCTCTAGAAGTCAGAGTTGGACGTCCATTTTGTTTTGTTTTTCTTTAATTAGCCAGATGATTTTAATGTTTAGACAGAATTGATTTCTTGGTTGTTAGGGGTATGCCAATTTTTAAAAATATTTACTTATTGACTTAATTACTTCCTGTGAAAGATAACATATATACAGAGATATACTCAAAACAAAAACATTTTTCTGCCCTTAGAAAATTCTTATCTCAATGTTCAATCCTCAGGTTTTCCTTTATGTGAAAAAAATATTTTGTGCTCAGCAATTCAATAAAAATTTGTGTTTTATGAAGGCTCCGGTTCTTTTGAAGTGTAAATATCTCAAGAGTATCTTTTGGAATTGAAAGTCTCACTGGAATGACCTTTTAAAATCATTGATCACATTATGTCACTACCTCATTCCCACTGTTGGCCTCCTATTGCAAAATAAAATCACCATGGCCTACAAGGCTCTATGTGACCTGGCCTTTGCCTTTTTCTCCAACCTTATTTCCTTCAATCCGCTGCCTTCTTTGTTCTATTAGAGCCATGCTGGTCTTCTCATCCTCAAGCATGCCTAGTTCATTCTAGCCTCAGGGCCTTTATATTTGTTTTTCACTCCATCTGAAACATCTCTTCTCAATGTCACGTCTCTAAAGAAGCCTTCCCTGACTACCCTATATAAACCATCCCCCTTTTCTCAATCACTGTTTTCTACCTAGATAGTTTATCATCTTTTTTCCCCCACTGCTCTATGAGCTCCATTTTTCATTTCTATGTACTTAGAGCCTGGCATGGGTGTGTAACATGCAGTAAGTGCTCAATAAATTCTTTTGGATGGATGGATAGATACATAGGAGGGAGGAAGGAAGTGAGGGAGGGAGGAAGGAAGGAAGAAAGGTCATCCTGGCTCTGCCTTTAATAGAGAAAGAGAGTATGAGAAGATAAGTTTGTGTTTAAGAAAATGAATTCAGTTTTAGACAGTTTTAAGCTTCTTCCATTCTTTATTCTCCCTTTCTTCCATCTGAAACATGCACCTACACATAGATGGCAGAACAGTAGAATTGGTCTTGCCTTTTACAGGGATCAGCATGGTGTACTATTTTGTGAAATAGGACAATTAAAATGAAATTGATGTACAAAACAAAAATGCAAACTGTAAGAAAATGACCCTTAAACCTCTTTCAAAGATATCTGAGCTCAGGGTGATCAGGAGGTGTTGGCCTGTTGAAGCTTCCCAGGAGAAAATTTGTTAATTGTCAACTTCACAGAGAAGATATTTCAGTCATGAATTGAGGATCTGAGGGGTCTCCCCTGTGTCAGAACAACATTGAGAACAAGGGCACAGGGGCTGAGACAGGGACATCATCCCTGGGACAGGGATGTTGGTAAGTCCCATGTGGAGAAAGTAAAACTGGCTTCAGTAGTCTCTTAAGATTCATGCTGTATTTTAATAGGGAAATAGGCAACGTAAACATTTTATCATTTTCTAGTATCTCCTCTCTGCCAGTCCCTTTACTGAGAGTAAGGAACCTTTCCCTCCAGATTCACCATGTGTGGTCTCTCACTAAGGCAGGGTATATATGAAAGCACACAGCCTTGCTAAAAGTTTTTGGGTGTGAATTTGGAGACTGGGTCTGAATTAAATGACAGCAGGTAACATTAGACTTGGAGTAGGAACACCTGCCACTTGTTCCCTCACAAATATTTTATATTCACACATACTGGAGTTCTGTGCTGAGACCATCTAGAAGAATCACGAAGATGATGGTGGTTCGCAGCTGCTAGGATCATAAAAGTTCTTAAGAAAATTATGGAATGAAAAGTTTAAGACTCTTTGATACAGAACTTTTTACCTTGGTTTATCTGTGTCTCCTTCCATAAGAACTGAACATTGCTTCAAAGAAATATAACTACTGACCAGTTGACAGAGTTCTCTTTGCATAATAACAATTCTTTACATTTATGAAGTGGTTTATAATCTCTAAAACATTTAAATATGCATGATTTGTTTTATTCTCTATACAAAACCATGAAATAAATAGGGTGTGTGCTGTTTTCCCTGTTTAAAAAGTAAGGAAACAGGCAAAGTTTAGGTCATTCAGTACATCACACACTTTCTAGTATAAATGTGCCACACTGCAGGCAAATACACATTTGTAAACAGATTTACTGAGTTACTTGCTAAAAAGAGTCTTTTATTTATAAAAATAGAATTTGGAAAGCCTCTTTTTTTTGTGTGGTACGCGGGCCTCTCACTGTTGTGGTCTCTCCCGTTGCGGAGCACAGGCTCCGGACGCGCAGGCTCAGCGGCCATGGCTCACGGGCCCCGCCGCTCCGCGGCATGTGGGATCTTCCCGGACCGGGGCACGAACCCGTGTCCCCTGCATCGGCAGGCGGACTCTCAACCACTGCGCCACCAGGGAAGCCCTGGAAAGCCTCTTTTAAGTAGTAAACTTTGCTAATACATTTAAGGGTTCTATAAAGCATTAACTACTAGACCCAAAAGCCTGGAAAACAGAGAAATCATGGTCTGATAAGCCACTATCAATATAAGAAAAATTGAAAGTAAAGGCTAAATATTTAGCCTAAAATTGCATCATTGAGAAAGTATGATTCAACAAACAAAACTAATTTACTCGTAGGCTTTTTAAAAAATGGGGAATCTCATTTAAAATGGGGAAATTTTTGTCTTTATTTTTACATCCTTTGAATTTTATCTAGAGTTTTGTCTCTCAGAATTTGAGAAATTATACTAAAGTATATTGCTGAGCTTGCCGACAAATTATGTTATTTCATTTATATTTATTCTCATATACTTTGCTGTCAACACAAAACTATGCATTAAAATATTTTCTTGGAAAATATATCTTCTTTATTAGATTATTTTATACTGTGAAACAGAGACAGCTATTTGACTTTATATGATAAGTAGCTAAGGAATTTTTTTTTAGTCCTGTATTGAGTTTTGCCTTACACTGAAAATCACATTTAAGACAAACTACACGATATATTATAGACAAGGCTTCTTTTCCTTATTCAGCCATAGGAATAACAGTGGCCTTTTCCTTGATTACTTGAAACTAATTGAGCTTGGTTCTTCTTAGGTTGGCAGGCATCTTTTTTAACTTGGACATAAGCTTGTGTGAGTAAGTGTTCCCATATTTTAGTCATGGTGAGTTATGAGCATATTAAAAATAATTATCTTCACCTCATAAATCTTTCTTTAGTCAAGTTTATCTCAGTACTTACTGTAGTCTTTCTATTAATGTCTCCTAGTTTTGGTCAGATATATATGGATGGCAATAAATTATAGATTTGAGCTATATTTAGCATAGAGAAAAAGGCTAGCGGCATGATGTATGATAGCTGTAGTACATAATAAGTGTCTGTTAAAAAGAGATTTGAGGCACAACCAAACCCATTATTTTGCCGCTTATTGGCATCGGGTACTTCTTTTTTAAGTTGAATACAGTAATTTAGTTTCATTGACAGATTTTGAGAATTGAAAGATTTAGAGATGCCACGCCATGGATGAACCTAAAAAAAAAAAAAAAGGCTGCATTTGCCAAACACTAATGGTGATGATAGTGTTAGAGTGGATCCTCTGAGTTAATTCATGCTTATGAAGGTAGGCGTGATGCGTGATTAGTAATATGAACATTCAACACTTGGTCTAGGAAAAAAGAAACAGCAGTGTACTACCAAAAATCAGACTTATTATTATAATTGTTATGATGTTCAGCAAATATGGTAGTAATACATATAACACAGTTCAAGATTGGAGGCTTCAGGATTGGAGGCCTACATGAAATAAATCAAATACTTCTGAGACAGTGTGAACACATTAGTTACATGTTCCACAGCAGCATTTTTTTGGCCATGTTCAATACTGCGCTTTGCCATCACTCCTGCATTTGTTCAATTCAGGATGACCTTTGCATGAATAAAGTCAAATAGGATTAAGGCAGGAATTTTCAACAATGGAAAAGAGCAACAGATGTAGCCGACTTTGAACGTGGAAGGATTGTTGATGCACTGTTGCTTCAAGGGAGTGTCTACAGTGGGGGGAGAAAGGAAAGGGAAAAGGAAAAGTAAGTTTACAAAATATCAAAAATATGGAAGAGTAAAAAAATAGATCAAAATACCTCTACTGGTCTTTTGTAATTATGATGAAATTATCTTGCAGTTTTAAAATTCCTGTCCTTTAAATAAACTCTTTCTTTAACTTTTTTCCTTTTTGTATTACAAAGATGCAGTTTAAATAAATACATACATACACTTTCAAAAATATGGATGGAAACCGGCTATGGTTAGGAAAGTCAGAATTACTACTAACTGGTATTTGTGAAGGCTACTTCATAAATCATATAGATTCTCTTCAAATGATTTAATTTAAAACAAAATCTAAACCTTGGTGTCTATTATATTCATGTACATCCTGGAAGAGCCGACTGTTTTAGCATCAGTGTCCCCCTGGTTCCTGATAATATTAGTTCCCTAAGTGAGCTATTGTTGTTTGTGGTAGTGAGTAATTTTGAAGCTGTAAAGAAGAACCAAAATGAATATAGAAGCATTTAAAACAAAGAGATAATTTTACACTTCAACTATTAATAACTGAAAGTTCTTTAGTGGGCTTAGTGGGAAAGTTTATGAGGAAAAATAAACATGAAATGGTTACATCTGTTTGGTTTATTAAAATTACATGCTAAGTCTTAACATTGTATATAAAATACTTAAACTGCTGAAACTTAATGTAGCATTGTTAGATTAAATTTCTATGAATCTATATAGTAGTTAACTCTCATAATGCCTATAGTTCTAGTTTAAAAATATGTGAAGGAATGAATGCACATAAGAGGATAGTAACAGAGATATTCATAACTGATTAAAATAAGTGATTAAGCTGAAAAAGCAAAAACACTAATTCGAAAAGATACATGCACCCCAGTGTTCATAGCAGCATTGTTTACAATTGCCGAGATATGAAAGCAACCTAGTGTCCATCAACAGATGAATGGATAAAGAAGATGTGGTTGTGTGTGTGTGTGTGGTGCGCACACACACACGTGCACGCACATACACACACTGGAATACTACTCAGCCATTAAAAAGAATGAAATTTTGCCATTTGCAGCAACATGGATGGGCTTGGAGGACATTATGCTAAGTGAAATAAGTCAGACAGAAAGACAAATACTCTATGATATCACTTATATGTGGAATCTAAAAAATACAGCAAACTAGTGACTATAACCAAAAAGAAGCAGACTCAGATATAGAGAACAAACTACTGATTGCCAGTGGGGAGAGGGAAGTGGGGAGGGGCAGTATAGGAGTAGGGGATTAAGAGGTGCAAACTATTAGGTATAAAATAAGCTATAAGGAAAAAAAAATAATAAGCTATAAGGATATAGTGTACAACATGGGGAATATAGCTAGTATTTTGTAATAACTGTAAATGGAGTGTAACCTTTAAAAATTGTGAATCACTATATTGTATACCTGAAACTTACATAATATTGTATAGCAACTATACTTCAATTAAAAAAATAAGGGGTTAAAATTTTGGGGTAAGGAAGAAATCTAAACATATTGAGTCAATAGATCTACTCCCCCAAAGGAGAATAATTCATCCATAGTTTCTCATCTAATATAAGGTTTTCAAATAGGTTACCGCCCCTGATCTGTGATTTAGCAGTGATCATTTACAACTTAATAATACATATCTTCCTTCCACCATCACCAATCTAAAAAATAATCACTTATCTTTCTAATTTATTTTTTGATTTCTTTTTGCTATTTGAACTACAAGCAGTATAGAGGCTTATAGGTGAAATAATACCTGTATAGTAAGGAAATAACCATAAAATAGTATACAGAGGGTAAATTATCTTAAGGAACTGTGGTATATGGAATGTGTTATGGAAATTGGGAGAAAGGAAAGACAAGAAAATGTTTCATGGAGGAAGTGACATTTGAACCTATATCTTACTCGTTTGGTATAACATGGACACAGAAATGGAGGAGGGACATTTTGAGCAGGTGAAATATTACAAGCACTCCCTCACATGAACCCTGTGCAGTGGTCTTCCTTTCTCCAATATTTACAGTTCCCTTCACATGCTTTCTCTTCCATTCCTTTATGACTGCACATGTAGGCCCTTTTACCTCAAGTTTCCAGTGGATACATTCCTATGCATCCTTTTTAAAAATTATTTATTTATTTATTTATTTTTGCGTTGGGTCTTTGTTGCTGTGCACGGGCTTCTCATTGCGGTGGCTTCTCTTGTTGCAGAACACGGGCTGTAGGCGCACAGGCTTCAGTATTTGTGGCCACTTGGGCTCAGTAGTTGTGGCTCACGGGCTTAGTTGCTCCGCAGCATGTGGGGTCTTCCCGGACCAGGGCTCGAACCCGTGTCTCCTGCATGGGCAGGTGGATTCTTAACCACTGTGCCACCAGGGAAGCCCCTATGCATCTTTTAAGATCTAACTCAAGTGCCTCCTTCTGTGTGAGGATCTCTCCTGTGCCACTAAGTCAGAGACCATACCTCCACCCTTTGTGCTGCTCATTTATTACTCCTATTTCTCTGTATTACAGTTGTTCATTTATATATCTGTCTTCCCTACAAGACTGAGTTTCTAATTTGTATAGCAGATTCCTGGAGTCCTACTACGTGCCAGGCAATGTGGATAGAGTAGTGAACAAGACAAAGCCCTGCCCTTGGGATGCTCACATTCTAGGGAAGTAGAAAGATTACAAATAAGTAAACACATAATTAAAGAATATAATTTCATATTTGATAAGAAAATAAAGCAAAGTAAGATGTTAAAGTGAGTGGTGGCAGGATGGTATTTTAAATAAGTGGTCATGAAAGGTCTTTCTGAGAAGGTGATGTTTGAGTAGATTCCTAAATGATGTCAAGGTGTGAGATATATACAGATATAGGGAAAGAGTTTCCTTGGCAGAGGAAATAGCAAGTGTAAAGGCCTTGGGGTATAAATTTAGATTGGGGGTCATATAAAACCTCTCTTAAAAAGTAACATTTATGTTGCGATCTGAAAGATGAGTATGGATTAGCCAGTTAGATAGTGAAGGAGAGAAGAGGGGGTAATTTATGCTGAAAGAACAGCCATGGTTGCCATATTAGAGGAGTTTGACATATTAGAGGAACTGATGGGCAACTGTGGCTAACGCAGAATAAGTAAGGGGGATATAGTGCAAGACGAAGCTGAGAACTAGAGAGGGATTAGATCATGCCAGGCCTTTGAAGGCTTTGTTATCCCAAGGGACATGAGAATCTATTAAAAGAGTTTTAAGCAGGGAAATCATATGATTATATATATATATATGCTTTAAAACATCACTCTCACTTTTGTGAAAATGGTTGGACAGTACGGGGTAGAAGTAGGAGGAGATGGAAACAGAAATAGTCTGGGCAAAATATGATGGTGGTTGAGACTAAAGTGGTGACAACAGAGATGGAGAGAAGTAGATAAATACGAGACATATTTAATTCACAAGATTTTGCTTTGGGTGTTGTATCCAAGAAATCTTTGTCTAACCCAAGATTTCAAAGGTTTCCTCCTATGTTTTCATTAGAAGTTTTATAGTTTTATACGGTACAAGGTATGGATTGAAGTTTTTTGTGTATTTTTTTGTTCTTTTTCTTTCTTAGCGTATGAATATCCAGTCATCTCAGCACCTTGTTGAAAAGATTATCCTTTCTCCTCTGAATTGTCTTTTCACTTCTGTTGAAAATTACTTGACTGTATAAATTTGGGTCAATTTCTGCACTCTGTTCTGTTCCAATGATCTATTTGTCTACCTTTCTACCATACAAAACTGTGTTGATTACTGTCACTTTATCCCAAGTTTTAAAGTCAGGAAGTGTGAGTCCACCAAGTTTGTTCTATTTCAAAGTTGTGTCTATTTCAGAGTTGTGTTCTAGGCCCTTTGCTCCATATATACAAAATTTAGAATCAGCTTGTCAATTTCTGATTGGGATTGCATTGAATCTATAGTTCAGTTTGGTGAGAATTGACATCTTATCAATATTCAATCCATGAATACATCATCTCGCTCCATTTATTTAGGTCTTTAATTTCTCCCAGCAATGTTTTATAATTTTCAGTGTACCAGTATTCCACATTTTTAGTTCAGTTTATGCCAAAGTGTTTCATATTTTAAAAACTGTTGCAAATGGTAATTTTCAAAATTAAAAATCTTTTTGCTTTGAATTAATTATAGATTCACATGCAGTTTTAAGAAATAATACAGAAAGGATCCCATATATACTTTATCCAGTTACCCCCAGTAGTAGTGTTTTGCAAAGCTATACAGTACATATCACAATCAGGATATTGACATTGATACAGTCAAGACATAAAATATTTCTATCATCACAAAGATACCCGGAGTTTCCCTTTTATAGCCCTAACCACTAATGTTCTCCATTTCCATAACTTTGTCACTTCAGGGATGTTATATAAATGGAATAATACAGTATGTAACATTTTGGTTTTTTGTTTTGTTTTGTTTTGTTTTTAAATATTTATTTACTTATTTATTTTGGCTGCTCCAGGTCTTAGTTGCAGCACGTGGGATCTTTAGTTGTGGCATGCCAACTCTTAGTTGCAGCATGCATGTGGGATCTAGTCCCCTGACTAGGGATCGAACCCGGGCCCCCTGCATTGGGAACACGGAGTCTTAGCCACTGGACCACCAGGCAAGTCCCCTGTATCTAACATTTTGGAACTGGCTTTTTTCACTGACTGTAATTCTCTGGAGATTCATCCAAGTTGTTGCATCTATCGGTAATTCTCCATGGTATGGGTATACCACTTAAAACACTCATCTGGTGAAGGATGTTTGATTGTTTCTAGTTTTTTGCTGTTGTGACTAAAACTGCTATAAACATTCAAGTACAAGTTTTTATGTGAATAAGTTTTCATTTCTCTAGCGTAAATGCTAAGAAGTACAACTACTGAGTTGTATGGTAATTGCATGTTTAGTGTTTAATAAATGACCAAATTATTGTCTTAGAGTTGCTGTAACTTTTTATATTCCCACCAGCAATGTATGATTGATCCAGTTTCTCCACATCTTCCCCAGCATTTGGTGTTGTCATTATTTTTTAATTCAGCCATCTGGTAGGT
Source organism: Physeter macrocephalus (assembly GCF_002837175.3). Classification (NCBI taxonomy): domain Eukaryota; kingdom Metazoa; phylum Chordata; class Mammalia; order Artiodactyla; family Physeteridae; genus Physeter; species Physeter macrocephalus. The sequence goes on from NC_041225.1 coordinate 77,967,956, forward strand.
GTGTGGTGATATGTGAATGTGGCTTTAGTTTGTATTTCTCTAAAGGCTAATAATGTTGAGCATCTGTTCATTAGTTTATTTGACAAATGTATATTCTCTTCAGCAAAATGTCTAGTAGTGTGTTTTGCCCATTTTCTGACTGGAGTGTTTGGTTTTTTACTGGTGCATTTTGAGAATTACATACTAGTCTGTTACAGGCTGAACTGTGTTCCCCTAAAATGTATATGTTGAAGCCCTAACCCCCAGTACTTCAGAATGTGACTATATTTGGAGATAGGGCCCTTAAAGAGGCTATTAAGGTTAAATGAGGTTAAATGAGGTCATATGTGGACCCTAATCTAATCTGACTGGTGTCCTTTTAAGAAGAAATTTAGATATACAAAGAGATACCATACATGTACACACACAGAGGAAAGATCATGAGGACACAGCAAGAAGGTGGCCATCTGCAAGCCAAGGAGACAGGCCTCAGGAGAAACTTAACCTGCCAACACCTTGATCTTTGACTTCTAGCCTCTAGAACTGTGAGAAAATAAAATTCCTGTTGTTTAAGCCACCCATTCTGTGATATTTTGTTATGGCAGCCCTTGCAAACTAATATACTAGTTGCCTTAGTCTATTTGGGCTGCTATAACAAAGCACCATAGACTGGGTACCATAGCCTGGATGGCTTATGAACAACAGCAAGTTATTACTCACAGTTCTGGAGTACAGAAGTCTGAGATCAGCATGCTAGCATGATCAAGTTTATTTCTACCTTTTTGATTAGGCTTTTACTTCTTTTTCTTGCCTAATTGCAGTGGCTGGGACTTCTAGTTCTATGTTGAAAAGACATGGTGAGAGTGGGTATCCTTGTCTTGTTCCTGATATTAGAGGAAAAACTTTCAGTTTTTCACCATTGCGTATTGACATTAGTTGTGGGATTTTCATATATGTATAGCCTTTTTAGTTGTTGCTCTGGGTTTCACATTATATATATAACTTATCACAGTCTACTGGTGGTGTCATTTTACTGGTTGAAGTATAGAAATCTTAACTCCATTATTTCTCTTTACCTTCTGTCATTTGTAATATAATTGTATTAAATATTTCCTCTATATACATTTAGAATCACATTAGTGTTATAATTTTTGCCTCAACCTCAGACATAATTTAGAAAACTTGAGAGAAGTAAAGCCTATGGTATACATCCATATTTTTGCTTACTGTGTTCTTTCTTTCTGATGTTCCAAGATTCTTTTAGCATTTCCTTTCAGTTTAGAAAACTTCCTTTAGCCACTTTTAAGATAATTCTGCTGGCAGCAAATTCTCTTAGTTTTCTTTCACCTGAGGATGTCTTGTTGCCCCTCCATTCCTAAATGATATATTTGCTTGGTATAGGATTCTTGCTTGACAGTTCTTTTCTTTTAGCCCTTGAAAAAGGTTGTGCCACTTCGTTCTGGCCAGCACGGTTTCTGATAAGAAATCTATTGCCATTTGAATAGTTTTCTCCTTATAGATAATGCACTGTTTCTCTCTGGCTGCTTTCAAGAATTTTTGTCTTTAGTTTTCAGAAATTTAACTATGATGTTTTGGCATGGATTTCTTTGGGTTTATCCTGTTTGGTATTCACTTAACTTCTTGAATATGTAGGTTTATGTCTTTTGCCAAATTTGGGGAGTTTTCAGCTATCATTTCTTCAAACACTTTTCAGCTTTGCCTTCTTTCTCATCTCCTGTGATTCCAAAGACACAAATGTTGGATCTTTTCTTATAAAGTAATGGGTTCCTTAGAATTTGTTCAGTTTTTTTTTTTCCCAGTGTATTTTTCTCTCTTTTGCTCATTGGGTAATTTGTATTGTTTTATCTTCAAGTTCACTGATGCTTTCCACTGTTCCCTCCATTCTGTTGTTGACCTATCCACTGATATTTTTATTTTGGCTACTGTAATTTTTAGCTTTTAAATTTCCATTTGTTTCTTTTTATATCTTCTGTTTCTTTCCTGAAAGCTTCTTTTTTCATTTGTTTCAAACATATTTGTAAATGTTCATCTAAACATTTTTATGATGACTACTTTAAAATCTTTGTTAGGTAATTCTTATATATGTCATTTTGGTTTGACATCTATTGATTGTCTTTTTCTTTTCAGTTCAAGATTTTCCTAGTACCTGTTAAGATTTTCTATTGATGAGTGATTTTCTATTGAAACCTGGACATTTTTGTACTATGTTTTGAGACTCTGGGTGTTATTTAAACCTTCTGTTTTCACTGGGGTTTTTTTTTGTGGGGGGGGACACAACTCCATCAGGGAAGTAGGAGATGTTACCTCATTACTGCCAGGTAGGCTTAGAAGTCTAGGTTCCTCACTTGGCATCAGTTGACACCCCAGGAGGGGGTGCTCCTCATTACTGCTGGGTAGGTGTGGGAGTTCCTGCTTCCTACTAGGCCAACACTGTTAACTCTGTAGGTAGGAGAGGTGGGAATACCTCAGTATTGCTCCCTACATTGCCTCCACTGACACTGCAGGGGCAGGTTGGCCTTGTTACCACTGGGTGGTAGTAAAAGTGCTGACTCTTCAGTAGGCCTCCTCTGACATCACCCCAGGGGGAGAAGAAGGGGTGCCTCACTGTTGCCAGGTAAGGGTTGAAGTCCAGGCTCTCCAGGTGGCCTCCACTGACAGTGTAGTAGGTTCTTATTACCAGTTGGCAAGGGTGGTAAGTCTAGGCCCCCTGCTCTGCCTTTGTGTGGGTGAGAGTAGGACCACAGTTGTTTTCTGCGGTGTTTGGCTGGAGTTTGTGGTTATTGTCTGAATGTTTTCTGTCTTGCTAGGCTTCCCTTTTCTTGGTTCTTTGGCTAGAGAGAGCAGACTTTTGTTGGGGCTTTTATCTGTGTCAAAGGCCATTCTGATTTGCCAGCTTCTTTATCTGAAATCTGGGATATATAAAGCAAAAAGAAAGCCCAGGAACTCATGCTGTTCCTTGGGTCCTGAAGTCCCCAAACAGTCTCCCTTCTCTCCATTTTTTAGAGTCTCTGTTTGTTTGACATAATGTCCAGAGTTTTCAGTTTGTGCTTAGAGTGAGGAATAGGGAAAAGTACATCTACAGTATCTTCCTGGAAGACGAAGTCTGTAATTTTAAAAATTTCAAATTACTTACTGGTAAAGTATATGGGCATGCAATTGATTTTTTTATCTTTATAGTTTCTCCTGAACCCTTACTAAACTTATTTATTATAGTAGCATTTTTGTAGTTTCCATAGGATTTTATACATAAATGATTTACAAATAAAGCTCATTATACTTCTTCCTTTCCAATAAGAGTGATTTTTATTTTTCTTGCCCTATTACACTGACTAGAATCTCCAGTACAATGTTTAATAGAAGTAGTAAGAATGGAATTCCTTGTCTTGTTCCTGTTTTAGTGGGGTAAAATTGGTTTTTCACCATTAAATATAATATTAGATTTTCTGTAGATGTTCTTTATCAGAGGAACTTCCTTTCTATTCCAAATTTGCTAAGAATTTTTTCTGAAGAATAGATGTTGAATCCAGTGCTTTCTCTGCATCTACAGAGATGATCATTTGCACTTTTTCTTTTTTAATCTTTAATACCATGAATTACATTGATTGATTTTCAGTTGTGTTAAAAAACATTTTTTAAATTTATTTGGCTGCATCAGGTCTTAGTTGCAGCACACGGGATCTTCGCTGCGGCATGTGGGCTCTTTGTTGCAGCGTGCAGGCTTCTCTCTAGCTGTGGCACGCGGGCTCAGTAGTTGCAGCGTGCGGGCTTAGTTGCCCTGTGACATGTGGGATCTTAGTTCCCCAACCAGGGATCAAACCCATGTCTCCTGCATTGGAAGGCAGATTCTCAACCACTGGACCACCAGAGAAGTCCCCCAAAATAATTTTTAACTCATCAAGTTGTATACATTAAATATGTACAGCTTTTTTTTTGTTTTTTTTTTTGTTTTTTTTTTGTTTTTTTTTTTGTTTTTGTGGTACGCGGGCCTCTCACTGCCGTGGCCTCTCCCGTTGCAGAGCACAGGCTCCGGACGCGCAGGCCCAGCGGCCACGGCTCACGGGCCCAGCCGCTCCGCGGTATGTGGGATCCTCCCGGACCGGGGCACGAACCCGTGTCCCCTGCATCGGCAGGCAGATTCTCAATCACTGCGCCACCAGGGAAGCCCTAAATATGTACAGCTTTATGTATGTCAATTACACCTCGATAAAGTGGTTTTAAATTTTCATAAAAGGTAAAATCATGACTCATACAAATATAATATGATCATGTGTCAAAATATTTTTAAACTCATTTTTAAATGAGGGGCCAGAAAGATGTTACAGTCTGGTCAAATGAGAGTGCTAGGAACTGACACATTTATAGGTCAGGAATACTGAAATGAATTTATAGGTGGGTGCAAAACTGACTCTTTGGTTGGAGGGGTTGTCACTTCACCAGATTGAATTTATTTGTAAGTATATAGATAAGAATTATTTGCATTGCTCTTGATTTCCTACAAGTTAACTTTAGTCTCTAAAGCAGTAGTTCTCAGCTGGGGATGATTTTGTTCCCTAGGACACATTTGGCAATGTCAGTAGATGGTTTTTAATTATCACACTGGGAGGGGTGGTGTTACTGGCATCTAGTGCATAAGGCCAGGGATACTCCTAAATATCCTATAATGCCCCCCACAACAAAAGTTTATCCAACACCAAATGTCAAAAGTTCCAAGGTTGGGCTTCCCTGGTGGCGTAGTGGTTGAGAGTCCGCCTGCCAATGCAGGAGACACGGGTTCGTGCCCCAGTTCGGGAATATCCCACATGCCATGGAGCGGCTAGGCCCGTGAGCCATGGCTGCTGAGCCTGCGCGTCCGGAGCCTGTGCTTCGCAACGGGAGAGGCCACAACAGTGAGAGGACCATGTACCACAAAAAAAAAAAAAAGTTCCAAGGTTGAGAAACCTTGTTGTTTACTATAAAATAACTTGGTTAAAGACAAAGGCATATATGCCTATAGGTTCAGGTAATCCTTGGAGGCTTTAGCCTTGCATTGAAAGGACATCAATAAGACCTTTTGTTTATTTTGAAGTGTTAGAATTTTCCTTACACTTGTTAAACAAACCATGCATTCCTAGGAGAAACCCTACCTGGTCAAGATGAATTATCCTTTTAGTTGGATTTGATTTGCTATAATTTTGTTAAGAATTTTTACATCTATTTTTCATGAGGAATATTGGTCTGGAGTTTCTTTTCTTGTAATGTCTTCTTGTGATTTTGAAATCAGGGTATTGCTGGGCTCCTAGAATAATTTGAGAAGTATTACCACCTTTTTAATTTTCTGTGAGAGTTGGTGTAGAATTGAGATTGTTTCATTCTTAAATGTTTGGGAGAATTAACCAAGTCGTGGGTCTGGGGTTTTCTTTGAGTTAAAACTTTTAACTATAAGTTAAATTTCTTCAATAGATACAGAGCTATTCAAGTAATCTATTTCTTCTTGAGAGAGCTTTAGTAGTTTATTATCTTTCAAAGAATTTGTTCGTTTCATCTTGGTTTTCAAATTTATTGGCAAAAAGTTTATAATATTCTTTTATTTATCCTGTTAATATTTGTTCATACTTTTATCTTGTTAATGTCTATAGAATCTTTAATTTTATTATCTCTCTCATTTCTGATATTGATTTTTTTTTCTTTGGCTGCATTGGGTCTTCATTGCTGCGCGCGGGCTTTCTCTAGTTGCGGCGAGCAGGGGCTACTCCTTGTTGCGGTGTGTGGGCTTCTTATTGCGGTGGCTTCTCTTGTTGTGGAGAACAGGCTCTAGGCATGCAGGTTTCAGTAGTTGCGGCACGTGGGCTCAGTAGCTGTGGCTCACGGACTCTAGAGCGCAGGCTCAGTAGTTGTGTGCAGGGGCTTAGTTGCTCCGTGGCATGTGGGATCTTCCCAGACCAGGTCTCGGACCCGTGTCCCCTGCCTTGGCAGGCAGATTCTTAACCACAGAGCCACCAGGGATTCCAATGATCATTCCAATAATACTGATATTTTTTATCTTCTCCTTTTTTTCCTTGATGAATCTGGCTAAAGGTTAATCAGTTTTTTGATCTTCACAAAGACCCAGCTGTTCATTTCATTGATTTTCTTTATTGTTTTTTTCTATTTTCTATTTCATTGATTTCCACTCTGATATTTATTATTTTCTTTGTTAGCTTCTTAAGGTGGAAGCTTAGGTAATTGATTTGAGACCTTCATTCTTTTCTCATATAGATGTTGAATGCTATATATTTCCCTGTAAGAGTTGTTTTAGCTTCATCCTGCAAATTTTGACATGTTGTACTTTCATTTTCACTCAGTTCAAAATACTTTCTTTTTTTTTTTAATCTTTTTTATTTTTATTTTTGGCTGCATTGGGTCTTTGTTGCTGCATGCGGGCTAGTGGGGGCTACTCTTCATTGTGGTGCGTGGGCTTCTTGTTGCAGTGGCTTTTCCTGTCGCAGAGCACAGGCTCTAGGGCACGCGGGCGCAGTAGTTGTGGCGCACAAGCTCAGTAGTTGTGCACGGGCTTAGTTGCTCTGCTGCTTGTGGGATCTTCCCAGACCAGGGATCGAGCCCATGTCCCCTGCACTGGCAGGCGGATTGTTAACCACTGTGCCACCACCAGGGAAGTCCTCAAAATACCTTCTAATTTCTTTTCTTTTCTTTCTTTTTTTTTTTTAACCATGGGCTATTTAGGAAATGTTTTTTAGTTCCAAATACTTGGGATTTTTCTAAATATTTTTCTTTTTTTGATTCCTAACAATTCTGTGGTAGTTGGAGAACAAACTTCAAATGATTTAAATCTTTTAAATTTATTGAAACTTGTTTTATGGCCCAGAATATGATTGTCTTGGTAAATATTCCATATGTACTTGAAAAAAATGTATATTTTGCATGGGCAGGAATTCATGTATTTTATTCACCTGATATATCACAGATATATCCCAAGTGCCTAGAACAATGCCTGGGACATAGTAATGTCTTAATACTTTTTTGTTGAATGCATGCATATGTGTGCTGCATTCAATATTTAACTCAAAAGAGTTGAACCCAATACTATGGGCCCAGATCAGAGGAAATACTCACTAAATTCTTGTGAGCAGGATCTTTATGGAACCCAAGCCAGGTCAGAGTTTGCTAATAAACTGTGACCCTATTGCCCAGCTGCATCAAAATCACCTGGGTCTCACCCCTTACCTACTGAATCAGAACTTTTGAGGGTAGGACCACAGAATCCATATTTGAACTAAGTGCCAGCAGACTCTCCCTGTATTCCATGTGATTCTGATGACTGACATATTTGAAAAATACTAATTTAGAAGATTGTTGATTAGAAGTGGAATGAAACTAGATGCTTGAAGAAATGGATTTAATACCTTAAACTTGTACAAAGTTAATGAGTAATATATTATTTTGTACATGTAACTCACTTTACACAGTTGGTACCATATTACAGTAAAACTAATTAATATACTTAAATTTCAATTCCAGTTGAGTTTGATTTTAAAGAACCATCTCTCAAAAATGTTTTGAGAGCTTAAAGAAATGTTTAAAGAATCATCTCTCTTTAGAAAATTGGATAAAGCTTCTTTGTAAATCTGGCTAGGAAGAAAAATCTGTTTTAAAGATGTTTTCGTGACTTAAGCCATCAGGTCATATTTTAAAATAAACTCTTCAACCACTTATTAAGTTCTTCCTTTATGGCAAGTGTTATAAACTCTGTAAGAAAGGGATTTTTTGCCTCCCATTATATTTCCAATCCTAACATGTAATGGATGTTCAGTAAATTTTTGTTGAATGAAAAAAATGCACTACATTATTGCTTGTGGCAACTTTGGTAAAATTAGAATAGCTGAAGGATTATGCCCGGTTTTACTTTAGATTTCCTTATTGGACAAGTCATTAAACTTCTTTGGCTTGGTTTCATCTCTTTCATCCTTAAAAAGCATGCCAGATTTTAAGGTGCAAGCTAAAATAGCTGCAGGATCCTCTTGTGAGATATTAACTGGGAAAACAGACTTTACAGGTTCTCAGTAATGCATATTGCCTAGTACTTAATAGGTGCTTAGTGCATTTTAATTGAACAAATAAATCTTAATTCATTTCTCTTTTGTTTGTTTGTCTTACAAATGATAAAACCAAATAGCAGAATGATTGCTATTAAGGCTAACATCACACAGCTTTTTAAACTGCAGGGCCAGAACTAGAGTTCAGGTCCCTGGCTCTAGCACAGTGTTCTTTCTAGGTAATATTTCAATTCTGAGTCAGCAACAGAGAGAATGATTTTGGGGGGGTACTGAGCCCTCCATAAGATCCTTAATACCCTGAGATCAGATCACAAAGTAAGTTGTATATTCTGCCTGAAATTATACTGTGAAGACCAGAGACTGTGCCTTTTCAAAAGAAGAGCAAGTTATTTAATCTCTCTATCCCTCAGTGTGCTCACCTGTAAAACAGGAATAATTGTGCTTATCTCACAGAGCTGTTATGAGGATTAAATGCATTGATATATGTAAAGTACTCACAATTTGCCTGGCACATAGTAAATTCTGTAAGTGCTAGCTGCTATTACTACATTATTGTTATTGTTGTTATTAATGCATTTGTCCTAGAATCTAACAAAAAAGCATTAGGCTATTTTCTTAGAGTTTTTGTTTTTTTTTTTAACCTTTCCTTCCTTCCTTAGCAACTTTCAATCCCTTGGTGTGGAGGTGGAGGTGTGTAGGCTTAGTGAGATTAGAAAAAGAAGAAAAGTTCATGATTTTTGTCATTGATAGAATGTCTTTGTTTCTAGAGTATTCTTGAACTGAGGTATCTAGCATTTATATGTATTAGGGAAGAGAGGTAACAATCTCTTGAAATTTAGGAAGACTTTCAACAAAAGCAGTTTTTTTTTAAACTTACTTAAAACTGTATCATCCATGAAACATATGTAATTGTACTTTTTGAAAAAAGTAGCAAAAAAAGTAAAAAAGATAGGATTTTCAAATATTGTTTTATTTTACATGACACCTAGATTCCTTAATAATGTACTTGGTGATATCAAAGCTGTAAATGGTTTTAAACCACTAGTAGAGATTATATACATTAAAGGGGTTATAGGACAAAGAAACTAGCTTTACCTCATGAGTTATATGATGTTAAATGAACTTTTAGAAATACTTAGTCTTTAGAGGGTCCCATTAAATCTTGTGTTTTGTTTTGTTCTGTTTTCCTCCTTGTCTGGGCACAGCAGTTATTTTATTTGTTGCTGAGGAAGCTGGCCACAAATTATACACTAATGGAATAATTAACAGTTAAGGGGAGTATTCATTCTCTCCATAATGTTACTGAAGGAAGGAAGATTGCCGGATATCAACAGGAACTTCTTCCCCACTGTAGGCCAAGCACACAGCTTCCATAGTACTCCCAAACCTGCTTGCTTGCTGATTTGTAAACAATAAAGTAGGAAAGGAGCCAGTAGTGATTTTTCAGTACTATTCAACATCTATTAATCAGGTACACATCATCTACTTGCTATACTATATCGTCATCTAAGTTCTTGCAAGTTTTTAAGATTTAACTTTAATACCTAAATTAAAGTCTTGCAGATTTACAGAAAAAACGGTGAAAAAAACTTTGTTTATGCAGGGCTTTGGGGAGGACCAGCTTATCCTTCCAAAGTCCAGCTCAAATGTCACTTGTAAGTAATCAGTAGTCATCAAATTGCCATTAGTTTCTGGTAGTATTTATTATATAACAGTGTAAAACTACAACTATCCTGATTTCTAATTTGAATATGTAAAAAATATGTATTATGAGTAATTCACATTCTTAATTTATATTAGTTTCAGTCCTGGGTCCATCTCTACTAGAGGGCAGGGAGTATTTCATCACCAAGGTGAACCCAGTTCCCAGCCCAAGGTTTAGTATCCTTAGCATTGTGGAATATATGAAAAATATCTGTCTTGATGCTAGTTCTCTTTGCTAGCTGTTCTCAAACTGTGATCTGTGGAGGAACATGAGATAGTTTGATGGGTTTGTGAAGTAAAGGACTTTTTCATAATAATACTAAGACATCATTTGCTTTCTTCACTGTTTGACATTTGCACAGATTGGGCAGAAGCAATGGTGGGTAAAACCCCCTGGCACTAGCATATGAATCAACGCAGTGGCTGCAGACTGTTCGTGGTGGTCGTTGTATTCTTCATGGTCATGCACTCTCAGTTGAAAAAAAAAAAAAAAAAAAAGAGCCAGTTTCACCTAAGAATGTCTTTATAAAGCAGTAAAAAAGCATTAATTTTATTAAATCTTGATCCTTAAAGTACACATTCTTCTAATATCTTGTGTGACAAAATGGGCAGTATGCATATCGTATGGGCAGTATGCACAGCTGCACATCGAAGTGCTATCTTCTCAAGGGAAAGCACATGCACTATTGTTTGAGTTGTAAACTTCGCTAGGTGCCTGTATCAGGGAACAGTACTTTACTTGAAAGAATGACTGACTAACCATGTGTTATTTGGTAGATACTTACTCGAAAAGGAGCAAAATGATCCTGTCACTTCAAGGGAAACAACTGACAGTATTTGTTGCCAATGATAAAATTAGAACTTTCAAGCAAAAATTAGAATTTGGGAAAATTCGTATCTGCCCCTTTAAGCTTGAGATCGTCCCAGTATTTAGAAGACTTCTAAACAAATTGGTGATGATATTAAGAAATCTTATTTTAAATATTATATGGGGCTTCCCTGGTGGCACAGTGGTTGAGAGTCTGCCTGCTGATGCAGGGGATATGGGTTCGTGTCCCAGTCCGGGAAGATCCCACATGCCGCGGAGCGGCTAGGCCCGTGAGCCATGGCCGCTGAGCCTGCGCGTCCGGAGTCTGCTCCACAACGGGAGAAGCCACAACAGTGAGAGGCCCGCGTACCGCAAAAAAAAATAATAAATAAATAAATAAAAAATAAAGTCCAGATAAAAAATTTTAGTGGGGTTTTAACTGCAACTAATTGACATCAGGGAATAGGAACTAGGTATCGACAAAAATTTTTTGCATGGTTGGTACGTGGAATTGAAAAATGAGTATCCTGATTCAGTAAGCATGGCCAATGATGTACTTTTTACATTTAGATTTATGTATCTCTGTGATATATCGTTTCCAGCTATGACAGCCATTCAAGCCCAGGTATCAACATATACATTTTAGAACTAGACCTTCAAATTATCAAACCAAGATTTTCAAAAATAATTAAGCCTTTTCTATCACATTGTTCTTTTTGTTATGAGAGAAAAATCAGCTTTTATACCACTAATAAGTTAAGTAAAATATTTTAATTGCTAAATTCATCTTTATCTCCTCATTTAAAATTTCCACTTATGGTATATGTTTTATAATATACAGTAGTGCATGTGTGTAATACATAAATATATGTATATCTATGAGGATGTTCTACTTTTTTTTTCTGATACTGGCGTGCGATGAAAGTTGGAGACCACTAGCCAATATAATATTACTGGAATGTACATTTCTCTCTCCCACAAACTTTGTGTCTAAGTATTCAGTATAGAAAATTGTTTTAAAAAACCAAAATATTTTCCACTGTTAACAGCTAACTCATTCAACTACTCTGACTACATGGCAGTAATCAGTATTTCCAGTTGTTTTGAACATTCCCTATAGCTGAGATCATAATGGTTTGGTGATTATAAGTGTTCTGAGAAGTATTTAGAACCTCAAATTCATTTAATTCTTTTAAATCTTTTTCTTATTAACTCACATTATAATCTAATTGGAATCCACTTATTAAATAACTAACTTAAACAGTTGATGGCATGTGTGATTATTACTCTGATTCTTTTCTTGTGATTTTCAGTGGAATTTTTCAGTCATATAAAAAGATAAAAGGATTATTTACAATGAATACCTGTGTGCCCATCTTTCAGCTTAAGATAAAAAAGTATAATTGAAGCTTCCTGTGTAACCATAGTTACATTTTAAAGTGTATTTAAAATTAAATAATATAATTGCATTTTAAATTTGAAACAATGGAATGCTCTGAGTATATTATTCATCTGCTTTTTGAACACTTTCCTCTGACTGATAACTCTCAGGAAAAATGAAGAGTTAGGGGACTCAGAAAAACAAAGCTTCTATATTCTGTGGTAAATTCTGCTTTCTATTTCTGCCCCAACTGATAGTAAGAATAGTGGATGGATACGATATCTGGAAGTAGTATTCCACCTCGGCTTATGGTTAGTAGTAATTAACCAAATTCTTTTCTATTGGTAAGAGATACCAAATTTGGAAGATCACAGAACCTCAAGCTGTATTCCACTCTTTGGTACACTTTCTGGTGAGGAGGGAAGAGTGGCTGGATGCTGTCCTACTTCAAATGGCAAACGATGTGTGCATTCTCCCCTCTGGAAACCCACCAGCTGTACTTCCATATTGACATTTCTCCATAATCACACCTTCCCATTTATTTTTGGCTACATCTATTGTGATAAGTATGGCAGAAGATATTTATGTCTTAAGATCACTTATTACATTTTCAAAGACAGATAACCAAATAATCAATGTATTCAATTATAATGGTAAGAGATTAGCCAGATGATCTTTTAAAAGGCCCTTCTCACTAGTGAATCTATGAAAGTGATTACTTACTATATCTTATATTGATGTTTTGCAGATTTTTCACTAAACACAACAAAAGCCTTTGGAGTTATTCAGGAGTTTTAAATGTTTAAATTAGAAACCACCCAAAAAAATAACTGCTGCTTAATGTTTTGAATCCCCCAAGATGTAGTTAACGCCCACTTGGGGCATGCTTAGACTTGGTTGGTAATTACAATTGAGCTGTAAAATATTTTGACAGTTTCCAACTGTTGTGTACTTGTTAGTCATTTGGTGGCAAATGCAATTTGGTGAGGTTTTTTGGTGGGGCATGTTTAATTAAGAATGTTTCAATTAAGTAGTATGCCACACTAAGCATTAATACAAAATTTTGCGGCTATGAGCTACTTTTACTTTTTACCCAAGGAGGGTAAATGTGTTTCATTAAAAAGACTGCAGTGTAAGTGAAGCTTGACATGCTTTTATGCTTCTACTTTTCTTTACAAGTTTTACTTATCATATAGTAGAAGTAACCACCCAGTATTTAATTTGTAGCCTGAACATTGTGTATGGTTTTTCCTAGGCAAATGAATTCCATGGCAAATAAATCAAATTGCTCATGATAATTACAGGACTAAAAAAGATGGGATAGATTTTTGTTGCACGTTTTTATCCTCTTTTTATAACAACAAAACTCCTAATAATAACCTGATTTGGGCAATATGACAATTCCTTGAACGTGTCAAACCTTTTAAATCAAGGCAGGTTGCCTGTTTAGATTGAAGAGTATAACTGAAGCATTTTAAAATCTCTCCATTAAATATATAACTATTAGGTAAATCATTGTTTCTGAAATTATAGAGCCAAATGATAATGGAAAAAGTTTAAGCCCTTAGTCAGTATATCAAAGAATAAAACAGTAAAAAGCTCATACTCAAATCACTTGAAAAAACTATTATTTAAAGGTTGTAATTGTGAATGTCTCTGTGGAAATCTTCAGACATTTGATACTTTCTGTTTTGTTGGTATGAATTTTGATCATGAATCCAGCAAAATGTATAAGGATTTTTAGGAAAATACGGGAATTCTGTGAATCTTATTCATTAGTTCTTTTATTTTTCTGATTTTTCCTGCAAAAATATATTAATGTGGGCTGTAAAAATACAACCAAATGTTATACTGAATTAACTTGTACTGTAACAATTTAGGCTTTATCTTGAAATGTATAATTTCCCCAAATTATCAATGTTGGGAAATGCATTCAACAAACCATCTTTATTTGCTTTTATAATCTATATATTCAGTGAGCAAAAGGGCTGAAATGGGGTCATGGAAAGGATGGGAATAAGCTGCTAATTACTGGCTCAAATTAGAGAACTGAGCAAGGTAATTTTAAAAAATTACGTTGGTTCTATGACTGTACAAATTTATAAAATTCATCAAACTGTACACTTCAAAGGGGTGAATTTTGTTGTATGTAAATTATACTTCAATAAATCTTCCCTTTAAAAATGTTTTAAAAATATTATGTTGAGAAAGTCAAAGTCAGCATCCCAATATCATAAAATCTCTACTATATTGCTAATTTAGTTGAAAATTACATCCATAATTGGTATGATTTACCCATGTCAAATGAAGGCCAAAATTAGCAGAAAGCCTGGATAAAGCAGTATAAGTATTGTCCTTAGATATTATATTAATATGTAATTAATATGTAATATGTTCTATTGAGTTATTACTATATAAATTAAATGTGTCTCTTAGAAATATCTAAAAATATACTTTCCTCGTGCTTAACATTCCAAATCAGCATTTCTCTTTTATGTTTTATATGCTCTGCATGTATATTTTTAAAATTCTCATTGATATTAGTATAAAAAAATTGTTTCTTTTATAAGAAATTTTTATAAATTTTTGCTATAATTGTATCTTGCTTTAAATACAGCTTTTGTTTGGGAACTTTTTAAAATGAATTTTTGCAATTTAGATTGTATTTTAAATAGGTACCAGGAGAAGAGGAATCTTATAATTAAATCATTTCATAGACGTGATTATTACTTAATTTTAGTAATTAATAAATTGGTAACATATCTAACACAAGTTAAAATACAATGCATAATATTTAGAGTTATAGGAAAATAGATTTGCTTTGAATGTTAAATAACATACATACCGTTTTTTGTGGATTTTAGTTTTCTCTGTTTTATTTGTTACTTATTCTAATAAGTGTTATAAAAAAAAGAAAAGAAAAGAAGATGAGAAGATGTACTGACTAAAATAACACACAATCTGGGCCCTTCTTGGCATTTCAACTGTATCTTTTACTTAAATCGTGATATTAAATATTCAAAGGTATCCATCGTCCCTAGATATTTAATAGATTTTATGTAACCATGATCAAAATGCAAACAAGATATTTCTTGAGATTATATAAAAATGATTCAGAATTTATTTAGAAAAAAGTAAATGTTTAAGCATAGTTTTTTAAAACTTTCAAAAAAGAGATGATAGTTAATTAAAGCACATTATAAAGTAAACAATGTAGTAGTAAAACGAGTAGGTAGATCACTGAAGCAGAATGTCTAGCCCAGGGCTTCCCTGGTGGCTCAGTGGTTGAGAGTCTGCCTGTCAATGCAAGGAACACGGGTTCGTGCCCCGGTCTGGGAAGATCCCACGTGCCGCGGAGCCGCTGGGCCTGTGAGCCATGGCCGCTGAACCTGCGCGTCTGGAGCCTGTGCTCCGCAACGGGAGAGGCCACAACAGTGAGGGGCCCGCGTACCGCAAAAAAAAAAAAGAATGTCTAGCCCAGAAATGAACATGATCTCATTCAGACACACATATACACATATAGTATAATTTTAGTATAAAATAAAGGAAGTATCACAGAACAGTGAAATACTATTCAGGAAATGATGTTAGGATAATAATTCAGAACCTTAATTCAAACTGTTCACCAAATTGTATTCCATGTAGAGGAAAGTGTTAAAACATTAAATTAAAAAGTGAAATTATTTTTAAAAGAAGAAAACATAAACTTTACCAGATCTCTGAAGGGAAAATAACTTTCTTAACCAAAAGGAGCAAAAGATACCACAAAAGAAAAGATAGGCAAGTTGGGCTGTATAAAACATTAAAAAGAAAAATGATAGTTAAGGAAAATGCATTTCCTTGAAAGAGAAAAAGAGCTGACAGCTGTATTAATTGTATATCATTAAAGAAAAACGTTAAGTGACAGAGTTTGAATTCAAACTCAGACCTGACTGACTACAGGGTGCACGTATGCTCTGTAACGCCATGTCCTTTTCCAATGCTACATATCCTTGTGAACATAACTTTTCCCTCATGGCAGTCTATATGGTTTAGTTATACTAAATTTACAGGAGAATTGAACTCATTTTCATTTGTTTATAGAAAAAAATCTGCCGTAAAAAGAAATGGCATGGGTAAAATATGCATGATTTTAAGTTAATATCCCTTTTAAAATGCATCTACCTGCAGCTCTTCTTTTCTGTACTCTGGATTAATTCTTGTTAGATTATATAAGATACAGGTAGTATTACTAAAAAGCCACAAGAATATCCTTCCTGGCAAAATTGCACAGCTGAAGAAAACAACTGAAGTAGAAATACATAGGAACTCTCTTAATAAGCTAGGGTTGGCCTTTCTCACATCTTCCTGAAAATTGTTTGGATATTGATGAAAAAGAGTGGTTTGGAGCTTTCTGGTAAAACAATTGAGTGTGTGTGGAAAACCTAAATTTAGAATATGAGCATACTATATCTTAAAATTCATTCTCTCTTGAATTTCTTTTTCTGTTTTTTTCTTTGCTCTGAAGTCTTATACTCTTGACTTGCCCATCTAATGCTGCTGTGTCTTTAAGGATATCATAGTTCCTATGTTTTAACCTAATAATTTGAAATATTTGGGGTTTTTTGTTTGTTTGTAGTAATTCTAAAAATTTCCATACTCTTTTATAAATTCAACAACACAAAGATTTTACAAAGGAGTCACTGTAAAATCATAATGTTAGGGCTCACAGTCTTTCATCTAATTCTTAAATAGAAAATCCACTAAAGAACTACTTTGACAAGTTAAAGACAGTGAAATGTTTCATAATTCTTTTATTCCTATTTAACTGACTTATGATGGTGTGTGATTATTTTATGAATTCAGTCTGTATTGGTAGGATTAACACATTTGTTTTGCATGTGTGTTATATTAAATAAGCTTTCAGATAGACATGGTGAATAAAATTCATTAGGTGTGGGATTTTACCCTATTTGCAAGTTAATCAAATAGCCTGTTAATGTTTCATGGATGGTGGGTGAAGACTTAGGTTCCTGAGTCTGAGACAAAGGACTTTATTACTTACAGCATGAGCGTTGCTGTGTTTATGTCCTTTCCTTTTGCCACCAGATCTCATGGGGGTGACATGAAGGGTCCAATGGATGCTACACAGCAGTTTGCATCACAGCTGAAAAATAGTGAGCTTGGGGACTCCACCCTTTTTATAACAATCATTAAACAAGCCTGCTCTTTGTCCCAGAGGGAGATACTACCTTATGCCTAAAGGCTGCTTGCTTATCTGTGAAGAATGACCTGTTAAAGAGCAGTCAGGACTTTTCAATTCTTGGGCAACCCAGCAAGATGTGTAGGAGCAAGAGAGACACACAGACCAACATCTCCCAGCACTCTGATAACAATATACATTCTTCTGTTGCTTTATTTAGCAGTTGCTCTCTTTTTGATGTTACTGCCTGTATAATAATCATTGGGCCTGAAATTTCACTAATTTATTACCACTCTTTGATTTACACCTAGAGTAGTAAGTTTTAAAGAAGTAATTATAGTAGGGGCAGCTACTCCAACTGGGGAATTTATATATCCCAAATACTCTGTTGTAAAATGGACTTTTTTATATTTTGTCATTTTATGGGCATGGAATCATACACTATTCCTTTGTATTTCTAGCAAAATTGTTATGGTTTTTTTTTAATTTATACTTTTTTTAACACCTTTATTGGAGTATAATTGCTTTACAATGGTGTGTTAGTTTCTGCTTTATAACAAAGTGAATCAGCTATACATATATCCCCATATCTCCTCCCTCTTGTGTGCCCCTCCCACCCTCCTTATCCCACTCCTCTAGGTGGTCACAAAGCACCGAGCTGATCTCCCTGTGCTATGCAGCTGCTGCCCACTAGCTATCTATTTTACATTTGGTAGTATATATAAGTCTGTGCCACTCTCTCACTTTCTCCCAGCTTATGCGTCCCCTTCCCCATATCCTCAACTCCATTCTCTAGTAGGTCTGCGTCTTTGTTCCCGTCTTGCCCCTATGTTCTTCACGGCCATTTTTTTTTGTTTTTTAGATTTAGATTTTTAGATATATGTGTTAGCATATGGTATTTGTTTTTCTCTTTCTGACTTACTTCACTCTGTATGACAGACTCTAGGTCCATCCACCTCACTACAAATAACTCAATTTCATTTCTTTTTATGGCTGAGTAATATTCCATTGTATGTATGTGCCACATCTTCTTTATCCATTCATCTGTTGTTGGATACTTAGGTTGCTTCCATGTCCTGGCTATTGTAAATAGAACTACAATGAACATTGTGGTGCATGTGTCTTTTTGAATTATGGTTTTCTCAGGGTATATGCCCAGTAATGGGATTGCTGGGTCATATAGTAGTTCTATTTTTAGTTTTTTGTTTTGTTTTTTGTTTTTTTTTGTGGTACGCGGGCCTCTCACTGCTGTGGTCTCTTCAGTTGCGAAGCACAGGTTCTGGATGAGCAGGCTCACTGGCCATGGCTCACGGGCCCAGCCGCTTTGCAGCATGTGGGATCCTCCCGGACCAGGGCACAAACCTGTATCCCCTGCATCGGCAGGCGGACTCTCAACCACTGCGCCACCAGGGAAGCCCTATTTTTAGTTTTTTAAGGAACCTCCATACTGTTCTCCATAGTGGCTGTATCAATTTACATTCCCACCAACAGTACAAGAGGGTTCCCTTTTCTCCACACCCTCTCCAGCATTTATTTTTTGTAGAGTTTTTGATGATGGCCATTCTGACCGGTGTGAGGTGATACCTCACTGTAGTTTTGATTTGCATTTCTCTAATGATTAGTGATGCTGAGCGTTCTTTCATGTGTTTGTTGGCAATCTGTATGTCTTCTTTGGAGAAATGTCTATTT
>NC_041225.1:77986759-77987353 GCF_002837175.3 Physeter macrocephalus
ACCACTCATTGAAGAGGCTGTCTTTTCTCCATTGTATATTCTTGCCTCCCTTATCAAAAATAAATGATCATATGCGCTTTAGTTTATCTCTGGGCTTTCTTTCCTGTTCCATTGATCTATATTTCTGTTTTTGTTCCAGTACCATACTGTCTTGATTACTGTAGCTTTGTAGTATAGTCTGAAGTCTGGTTGCCTGATTCCTCCAGCTCCATTTTTCTTTCTCAAGATTGCTTTGACTCTTCGGGGTCTTTTGTGTTTCCAAACAAATTGTGAAATTTTTTGTTCTAGTTGTGAAAAATGCCATTGGTAGTTTGATACGGATTGCATTGAATCTGTAGATTGCTTTCAGTAGTATAGTTATTTTCACAATGTTGATTCTTCCAATCCAAGAACATGATATGTCTTCCCATCTGTTTGTATCATCTTTAATTTCTTTTATGAGTTTCTTATAGTTTTCTGAATACAGGTCTTTTGTCTCCTTAGGTAGGTTTATTCCTAGGTGTTTTATTCTTTTTGTTGCAGTGGTAAATGGGAGTGTTTCCTTAATTTCTCTTTCAGATTTTTCATCATTAGTGTATAGGAATGCAAGAGATT
>NC_041225.1:77987508-78006511 GCF_002837175.3 Physeter macrocephalus
GGCCTTTATTATGTTGAGATAAGTTCCCTCTCTGCCTACTTTCTGGAGGGTTTTTAACATAAATGGGTGTTGAATTTTGTCAGAAGCTTTTTCTTCATCTATGGAGGTGATCATATGGTTTTTATCCTTCAATTTGTTAATATGGTGTATCACATTGATTGATTTGCATATATTGAAGAATCCTTGCATTCCTCGGATAAACGCCACTTGATCATGGTGTATGATCCTTTTAATGTGCTCTTGGATTCTCTTTGCTAGTATTTTGCTGAGGATTTTTGATCTATGTTCATCAGTGATATTGGCCATAGTTTTCTTTCTTTGTGACATCTTTGTCTGATTTTGGTATCAGGGTGATGGTGGCCTCGTAGAATGAGTTTGGGCCTGTTCCTCCCTCTACTATATTTTGCAAGAGTTTGAGCAGAATAGGTGTTAGCTCTTCTCTAAATGTTTGATAGACTTCGCCTGTGAAGCCATCTGGTCCTGGGATTTTGTTTGTTCAAAGATTTCTGATCAAAGTTTCAATTTCAGTGCTTTTGATTAGTCTGTTTATATTTTCTATTTCTTCCTGGTTCTTTCTTGGAAGGTTGTGCTTTTCTAACAATTTATCCATTTCTTCCAGGTTGTCCATTTTATTGGCATATAGTTGTTTGTAGTAATCTCTCATGATCCTTTGTATTTCTGCAGTTTCAGTTGTTACTTCTTCTTTTTCATTTCTAATTCTATTGAATAGGTTTTGGGTCATCATGTTTTCATTGTCCGTTGTTTCTAGGTATTTTTTGATTTCCTCTTTGATTTCTTCAGTGATCTCTTGGTTATTTAGTAGTGTATTGTTTAGCCTCCATGTGTTTGTATTTTGTACAGATTTTTTCCTGTAATTGATATCTAGTCTGGTAGCATTGTGGTCGGAAAAAATACTTGATACAATTTCAGTTTTCTTAAATTTACCAAGGCTTGATTTGTGACCCAAGATATGATCTATCCTGGAGAATGTTCCATGAGCACTTGAGAAGAAAGTGTATTCTGTTGTTTTTGGATGGAATGTCCTATAAATATCAATTAAATCCATCTTGTTTAATGTATCATTTAAAGCTTGTGTTTCCTTATTTATTTTCATTTTGGATGATCATCCATTGGTGAAAGTGGGGTTTTAAAGTCCCCTACTATGAGTATGTGTCAGTTTCCCCTTTTATGGCTGTTAGCATTTGCCTTATGTATGGAAGTGCTCCTATGTTGGGAGCATAAATATTTACAATTGTTATATCTTCTTCTTGGATTGATCCCTTGATCATTATGTAGTGTCCCTCTTTGTCTCTTGTAATAGTCTTTATTTTATTTAATTTTTTTTTGCGGTACGCGTGCCTCTCACTGTTGTGGCCTCTCTCATTGTGGAGCACAGGCTCCAGAAGCGCAGGCTCAGCAGCCATGGCTCATGGGCCCAGCCGCTCCGCGGCACGTGGGATCTTCCTGGACCAGGGCACGCGCCCACGTCCCCTGCATCGGCAGGCAGACTCTCAACCACTGCACCACCAGGGAAGCCCAATAGTCTTTATTTTAAAGTCTATTTTGTCTGATATGAGAATTGCTACTCCAACTTTCTTTTGATTTCCATTTGCATGGAATATCTTTTTCCATCCCCTCACTTTCAGTCTGTATGTCCCTAGGTCTGAAGTGTGTCTCTTGTAGACAGCATATATTCGTGTCTTGTTTTTGTATCCATTCATCCAGTCTCCGTCTTTTCGTTGGAGCATTTAATCCATTTACATTTAAGGTAGTTATCAATATGTGTGTTCCTATTACCATTTTCTTAATGTTTTGGGTTTGTTATTGTAGATCTTTTCCTTCTCATGTGTTTCCTGCCTAGAGAAGTTCCTTTTGCATTTGTTGTAAAGCTGGTTTGGTGGTTGAATTTTCTTAGCTTTTGCTTGTCGGTAAAGGCTGTAATTTCTCCGTCTAATCTGATTGAGATCCTTGCTAGGTAGAGTAATCTCGGTTGTAGGTTTTTCCCTTTCATCACTTTAAATATGTCCTGCCACTCCCTTCTGGCTTGGAGAGTTTCTGCTGAAAGATCAGATGTTAACCTTATGGGGATTCCTTTGTGTGTTATTTGTTGTTTTTCCCTTGCTGCTTTTAATATGTTTTCTTTGTATTTAATTTTTGACAGTTTGATTATTATGTGTCTTGGCGTGTTTCTCCTTGGGTTTATCCTGTATGGGACTCTCTGTGCTTCCTGGACTTGATTGACTATTTCCTTTCCTATATTAGGGAAGTTTTCAACTATAATCTCTTCAAATATTTTCTCAGTCCCTTTCTTTTGCTCTTCTTCTTCTGGGACCCCTATAATTCGAATGTTGGTGCATTTAATGTTGTCCCAGAGGTCTCTTATTTTTATGTTTTTAATTTCATTAATGCCTAGGCAAGGCCCCATAAGGAAACAACATAGATATAAATATACCCTGAAAATACCCCTGTATTGCTCCGTGTTCCCCGTCTCTTCAACCTTTTTACTCTTTGTTAATGACCTAACAAGGAGAATATTTCTGAAATTTGTGCTTTAGTTTAGGGCCTAGAATTTAAACTTAAGCCACCAATTAGTCTTCTTATCTTTATTTTGCTTTGATATACTCAAAGCTGATGTTGGTTACTTTGGTCATTTAAAAATATGGCAATTCCCTGACCTGTATTTCTGCATTGTCTACAACAGTGATTCTCAAACTTTTTTGTCTCAGAACCCCTTTAGACTCTTAAAAGTTATTGAGAAAGTAGAGGATTCTTGGAAGAGAGAAGAGCAGGAAACACCTGAAATCTGTCTCTCTAGCTATACAACAATTAAACTGACAGAATTGTGTGATCTATTTTGGAACTCTGGAGTCTGTTGAAGCCTTTCGACTTCCAGGAAGTTAATTGTGGTCAATTCAGCTCTTAGCTTAACAGTGGCTACCCATCTCCCACCTTCCAGCCCCATGGCAGGCAGCCATTTATGTATTATTGGAGCAGCTTGCACGCAGCTTACAGGAGTCAGGGTGAGCAATAAGGACCCTGTCTTGCATATATCAAAGATGTATGTTCTGATAGCTGTTTGCTACTTCTCATCACAGAGGTACAGACATAGAGGTGGCAGACATTGTTGCAAGCCCTTCCCACTCAAGCTGAAGCAACTTTCAGAGGTTTTAAAGGGTTGGTGCCTTTTTTCCCCTCTTCATTTTGGTCTTTTTTTAATCTTTGCGGAGCCAGACATTAAAGATGAGGACATTGGAAAGCAACTGTTCATATAGGAGAAATTAGAAAATCACCACTCAACCAGAGAAAATCACAAGCTCAGAATACACTTGAGAAGACCTTAAGTTTGTGCCTCAGGCTAATCTACAGCATGGAGACAGCCTACAATAATTAAACAGATAAACAAACAAATCAAAAAAAAAAAAAAGGAAAGGAAAGGAAACCATGAGGGAGAAGGTGAATCTGATAACCAGGGTTACCACATTATTACTGGTTATCAAATATCCAGTTTTACAGAAGGCCTAATCACATGGACAAATTTCCCCGCTAACATCTTCCAGAACTTTTTCACTAGCTCAAGCCAGTGCTTAAAATCTCTCCTGGCTTTTGTTTCATCAGAGTCGAGTTTAATCTCTCTCCCCTACTGCAATTATCTTGAATAAAGTCTTCTTTGACTGTTTAAAAAAAAACCAAATATTCAGTTTTGAAAAAAATAATCAAAATACCTACAAAGAAATGGAAAAGTATGACCTATTGAAAGGAAAAAAAGTTAACAAACTGTTGTCCCTGAAAAAGACCAGATGGTGCACCTATTAGACAAAGACTTTAAAACATTTGTCTTAAAGGTGCTCAGAGAATTAAAGGAAATATAAGGAAAATTAAAGAAAGTCAACAAGATGATGTACGAACAAAATGGAAATATCAATAAAGGGAAAACCTAAAAAGAAGGCAAAAGGAAATTCTAGAGATGAGTAGCACAATAACTGAAATGAAAAATTCACTGGAGGGACTCAAAGGCAGATTTGAGCAGGCAGAAGAATCAGTGACTTTGAACAAAGAACAATTGAAATTATAGAGTCTAAGGATCAGGAAAAAAAGGAGTGTGAACAGAGCCTAAGGAACTTGTGGGACCCCATCAACTGAACCATTATACACATTATGAGAGTCCTAAAATAAGAAGAGAGAGAGAGAGAAAGGGGCAAAGAGATTATTTGGAGAAATAATGGCTGAAAAGTTACCAAGTTTGTTGAAAGATATAAATATAAACATCCAAGAAGATTGACTCCAAATAGGAAGAACTCAAAACAGATCCATACGAAGCACAAGCAACAAAACTAAGAGTAAATGAGTGAGACTACATCAAACTAAAAGGCTTCTGTACAAGAAAGGAAATAAAACATGAAAAGGCAACCTATGGATTGGGAAAAAATATTTCCAAACTGTATATCTGATAAAAGGTTAATATCTAAAATAGTTGAGGAACTCATATAACTCAATAACGGCAACAACAACAACAAACAAATAACCTGATCAAAAAATGGGCAGAGGACCTGAATACCTTTTTCCAAAGAAGACATACAAATGGCCAACAGGTTTATGGAGAGGTGCTCAACATCTCTGATCATCAGGAAATGCAAATCAAAACCATAGTGAGGTACCACCTAACACCTGCTAGGAAGACTATTATTAAAAAAGAAAACAAGAGGGCTTCCCTGGTGGCACAGTGGTTGAGAATCCGCCTGCTGATGCAAGGAACATGGGTTCGTGCCCCAGTCCGGGAAGATCCCACATGCCGCGGAGCGGCTGGGCCCATGAGCCATGGCCGCTGAGCCTGTGCATCCGGAGCCTGTGCTCCACAACGGGAGAGGCCACAACAGTGAGAGGCCCGCATACCCCCCCCCCAAAAAAAAAAGAAAACAAGAAATAAGTGTTGGCAAGGATGTGGAGAAAAGGGAACTCTTATCTTGAAGAGATAAACACACTCTGATGTTCATTGCTGCATTATTTACAATAGCCAAGATATTGAAACAACCTAAGTGTCTGTCAGCGGATGAATAGATAAGGAAATTGTAGTATATATTTACAATGGAATATTATTCAGCCCTTAAGAAGAGGAAATGCTGCCATTTGTAACAACATGGATTAACCTGGAGGACATTATGCTAATGAAATAAATCAAGCTCAGAAAGAAAACTACTGCACGATTTCAGTTATATGTGGAATCTAAGAAAAGTGGAATTCATAGAAGCACAGAATGGTGGTTACTAGCAAGGGTGTGTGGAAAACGGGGAATATGTTGGTCAATGGGTACAAAGTTTTATGTAGGATAAATAAGTTCTAATGATGTACAGCATAATGATAATAGTTAATAATACTGTATTGTATGCTTAAATTTGCTGAGAAATACATCTTAAATGTTATCACCACACACAAAAATGTAACAGTGTGAAGTGATGGATATATTAATTTGCTTGGTTGTAGTAATCATTTTATAGTGTGTATGTATATCAAAACATCACATTGTACACCTTGAATATATACAATTTTTATTAACAAAGTAAAGTATAAAAAAATCAAAATATGTCTATAACTGTCTCATATAGTAGCCAATGAATACATGCAGCCATTCAACACCTGTCTAAATTGAGATGTGTTGTAAGTGCCAAGTGCACACTGTATTTTGAAGACTTAGATACAACACCAAAGGCATAATCTCTGAAGGAAATAATGGTTAAGCTGGATTTCATTAAAATTTAAAACTCCTGCTTTGTGAAAGACAATGTGGAGAAAATGAGAAGACAAGCCACAGATAGGTAGAAAATATTTGCAAGAGACACATCTGATAAAAGACTGTTACCCAAAATAACCAAAGAACTCTTAAAACTCAACAATAAGAAAACAAACAACCCAATTTAAAAATAGGCCAATGACCTTAACAGACACCTCTCCAAAGAAGATTTACAGATATGAAATGAGCATATTAAAAAATGCTCCACATCACATGTCATCAGGGAAATGCCAATTAAAACAATGAGATGCCACTACATACCTATTAGAATGGCCAGAATCCAGAACACTGAAAACACCAAAAGCTACCAAGGATGTGGAGTGTAAGAACTCTCATTCATTGGTGGTGGGAATGAAAAATGGTATAGCTACTTCAGAAGACTGGTGGTCTCTTATGAAAGGAAACATATTTTTACCTTATGATCTCCAATTTCACTCCTTGGTATTTATCCAAAGGAGTTGAAAACAAATGTTCACACAGAAACCTGCAAGTAGATGATTATAGCAGCTTTATTCATAATTGCCAAAACTTGGAAGTATCCAAGATGTCTTTCAATAGATGAATGGATAAACTCTGGTATATCCAGACAGTGGAATATTATTTAGCACTGAAAAGAAACGAGCTATCAAACCATGAAATGAGATAGAGGAATTTTAAATGCATATCATTAAGTGAAAAAGCCTCAGGAAAGGCTACATACTGTATGATTCCAACTATATGATTTCTGAAAAAGGCAAAATTATGAAGACAATAAGATCACTGCTAGGAGCAGGGTTGGGGACAGGAATGAAAAGGCAGAGCACAGAGGAGTGAAAATACTCTGTATGATATCATAATGATGGATAGTCTTTGTACATTTGTCCAAACTGATAGAATGTGGAACACCAAGAGTGAACCCCTTAAGATACTTTATGGACTTTGGGTGATTATGATGCATCAGTGTAGGTTCATCCTTGGTAACAAATGTACTGTTATGGTGAAAGATGTTGGTAATGGGAGAGGCTATGCATTTGTGGCGGCAGGGGGGTATGTGAGAAATCTCTATACTTAACTCTAAACTTTTTGTGAACCTAGAACTCCTCTGAGAAAATTAAGTCTTGGGAAAAAAAGATAGAGACAATGAATGAAACCAAAAATTAGTTCTTTGAAAAGATCAACAGAATTGGCAAACCGTAAACAAGATGGACTAAGAAAAAAAGAAGGCACAAATAAAATCAGAAATGAATGTGAGGACATTACTACCGGTTCTAGAGAAATAAAAAGGATAATTAATAAAGTACTATGAATAGCTGTACACCAACAAATTGGATAACTTAGATGAAATGGACAAATTCCTGGAAACACAAAACTTACCAAGACTGAATCATGAAGAAACAAAAAACCTGAAGACCTATAAATTCATAAAGACATTGAATCAGTCATCAAAATTTTCCCAGCAAAGAAAAGCCCTGGATCTGTGGCTTCACTGGTGAATTCTACCAAACATTTAAGGTTAAAAAAAAAATCCAAGTCATCCTCAAAGTTTTCCAAAAAATTGAGGATAAGGGAACACTTCGTAACTCATTCTATAATGCCAGCAATGCCCTGATAGCAGAGCCAAAGACATAGCAAGAAAAGGAAACTGTAGACCAATATCCCTTATAAACATTTATGCACAAATCCTCAACAACATTTTAGCAAACTGAATTTTAGCAGCACATTAAAAGAACTGCATATCATGACCAAGTGGCATTTATTCCTGGAATGCAAGAATGGTTCAGCATACAAAAATCTATTTTTTAATCAGGTGATCATCTCAATAGATGCAGAAAAAACATTTGAAAAAATTCAACACCCTTTCATGTTAAAAGCACTCAACAAACCAGGAATAGACAGAAACTACCTTAATGTAATAAAAGCCATATATGAATAACCCACAGCCTTACTCAATGGTGAAAGGCAAAAAGCTTTTCCTCTAAGATGAGGAACAAAGCAAGGATGCCTACTCTCACTGCTTCTGTTCAACTTTGTACCGGAAGTCCATACTAGAGCAATTAAGCAAGAAAAAGAAATAAAAGCCATCCATATTGGAGTGGAAGAAGTAAAATTATCTATGTGCACAGATGATATGATCTTATATATATAGAAAACCCTAAAGATAACACCGAGAAAAAAAAGAAAGAAACTGTTAGAACTAATAAATAAGTTCAGAAAAGGTTGCAAGGTCAACACACAAAAATCAGTTGCATTTCTACCACTAACAACAGCCTGAAAAGAAGTTAAGAAAACAATTCCATTTAAAATAGTATCAAAAAGAATAAAATACTAAGGAACTAACCAAGGAGGTAAAAGACTTACACACTGAAAGGTAGAAAACAATGATGAAAGAAATTAAAGATGACATAAATAAATGGAAGGACAATTCATATTTTCATAGATTGAAAGATTTATTGTTGTTAAGACATCAGTACCACCCAAAGCGATCTGCATATTCAATTTTTTTTTTTTGCAAAAATAGAAGAATCTATCCTAAAATTCATATGGAACCTCAGGGGACCCTGAATAGCCAGAACAATCCTGAAAAAGAACAAAGTTGGAGAGCTCACACTTCCTGATTTCAAAATTTACTACAAAGCTACAGTGATCAAACGTGTGGTTCTGGCATAAAGACAGACATAAAGACCAATGGAGTAGAATAGAGAGCCCAGATATAAACCCTCACATATGTGACCAAATGATTTTCAACAAGAGTACCAAATCCATCCAGTGGGAACAGGACAGTCTTTTAGACAAATGATCCTGGAAAAACTAGATATCCTCATGCAAAAGAATGCAGTTGGACTCTTACCTAATACCATATTCAAAAATTAACTCCAAATGGATCAAAGACCTAAATGTATGAGCTAAAACTATAAAACTCTTAGAAGAGAATATAAAGCAGAAGCTTCGTGACTTTAGATTTGACAATGAATATATAATACCAAAGGTATAGGCAACAAAAGAAAAAATAGATAAATTGGACTTAATGAAAATTTGAAATTTTGTACATCAAAGGACACAAGAGAGTGAGAAGGCAGCCTACATAATATGAGAAAATATTTGCAAATCATATATCTGATAAGGGATTAATATCCAAAATATATAGAGAATTTATAAAACTCAACAACAAAAAGCAAACAACACTATTCAAAAATGAACAAAGGACTTGAATAAACATTTTACCCAAGAAGATATATGAATAACCAATAAGCACATGAAAAAAATGCTCAGCATCCATAATCTTTAGAGAAGTGCAAATCAAAACCACAATGAGATACCACTTCACACCCATTAGGATGACTCCTATCAAAAACAAAAACAACCCAAAAGAACCCCAGAAAATAGCAAGTGTTGGCGAGGATGTGGAGAAATTGGGACCCTTGTGCACTGTTGGTGGGAATGTAAAATGGTGCAGCAACAATGGAAAACACTATAGAAGTTCCTCAAAAAATTTTTAAATAGAATTATATGATCCACTAATCTCCCTTCTGGGTGTATACCCAAAAGAATTGAAAGCAGGGTCCCAAGATATTTGTACACCCATATTCGTAGCAGCATTATTCACAACAGCCAAAATCTGAAAGCAACCCATGTGTCTATTGACAAATGAATGGATAAACAAAATGTGGTATATACATATAATAAAATATTATTTAGCCTCAAAAAGGAAGGAAATTCTGACATATGCTATGGCATGGATGAACCTTGAGAACATTACACTAAGTGAAATAAGCCAGTCACAAAAAGACAGATATGTATGATTCCACTTATTTGAGGTACCTAGAGTAGTCAAAATCATAGAGACAGAAAATAGAATGGTGGTTGCCAAGGGCTGTGGAAAAGGCGAAATTGGGAATTACTGTTCAATGGATATAGAGTATCAGTTCTGTAAGCTGAAAAATGTTCTGGAGATGGATGATGGTGATTGTTGCACAATAAGAATGTACTTAAGAACACTGGGGACTTCCCTAGTGGCACAGAGGTTAAGAATCTGCCTGCTGAGGCAGCGGACATGGGTTCGAGCCCTGGTCCGGGAAGATCCCACATGCCGTGGAGCAGCTAAGCCCGTGCGCCACAACTACTGAGCCTGCACTCTAGAGCCTGCAAGCCACAGCTGCTGAGCCTGCTCACCTAGAGCCTGTGCTCTGAAATAAGAGAAGCCACCGCAATGAGAAGCCCATGCACCACAACGAAGAGTAGCCCCCACTCGCCGCAACTAGAGAAAGCCCGTGTGCAGCAACAAAGACCCAACACAGCCAAAAATAAATAATAATTAATTACTTAAAAAAAAAAAGAAACTGAAGTGTACACTTAAAAATGGTTAAGATGGTAAACACTATATTATGTGTATTTTACCACAGTAAAAACATTTTTTAAGTTGTTAAAGACCCCAAAGAGTTTTTGTTTATGTGAGTTATACCTATTGATACTTACAATATTATATATTAAAAATTAGAAATTTTCAAAATATATTAATTCATTTAAGATAACAGTAATAAACCACTGCATGTTGTGAACATTTTTGAACATGTGTTCTATTCTGTGTAAGCATGCATTTCCATGGGATATAAACCTAAGATTTCTGGGTCTTAGGATATGCACATCTTCAAATTTACCATAGCAGATGATGCCAGAGTTTTTCCATCAAACCTTCATGAGCTCCCTTTGCTCCACATCCTTGCCAACACTCAGTATTTTTAATTTTATTAAAATTTACTTTTATTTTAATTGAGACTTTTTAAATTTTTAGCCTTTCTCAGGGGAAGTGTGTCATAGTCCCTTGTTCAATTCACTGAATACTAATGTGATGGAGCAAATTTTCATATGTTTACTGGGTATTTGGATTTCTTCCATAAAGTACCCAATTTTTGCCCATTTTACTATTGGGTGACCTTTTTTCTTGCTGTTTTGTTGGGGGGTTTTTTGTATATTCTTATTACAGGTTCTTTGTTTAATACATATTATATATTTATATATTTTATATATAATATATGTATAAAATTTGGCACCAGGTTTACTTACCTTTATGGAAGGACAGGAAATGCAGTATGTTAGCATTATAGCATCAGGTATATAGTGCCATATTTTATTCCCCCCCTGAGCTGTTTGGTTGTAAGGTGACAAAACCAGGTAAGTAAGTGTGGACCACTCTGGCTTATAAGATTATAAGATACAAGATCTTTTAACAGCCCATATATCTAACTGTCAGATCCCTCAAGGGACTCATTTGGTTACAAGAATCTCGCTAAGCAGAGGGAAGCTATGGCCTTTGTTTTTCAGTAGGCATTTATAGTTTATTGACAGGCTTCCAAATCTAGATGTAGTTCATTAAGACAGGGTCATTTTTACAGTAAATAGTGTTGCCTGATAACAAATCTGACATTTTACATTAATCTTAATCTAGTATATTTCCATGGGAATATGCTAGAAAGTAAACTCGAGGTCATATCCTCATGAAGAAAAGGTTTAGGTCTCTTGGTTAACCTTTTCTCCCTGGAAAAAAATTGATGTCTTTACAAAATTGAATATTCTAATCCATGAATATTGTATATTTCTCCATCTCTTTAGGTGTCCTTTATTTTCTCATAATAAAGCTTGATAGTTTTCTTATAGCAGTCATATCCATTATTTATAGATTTATTTCTTAGTACTTTATTTTTTATGTCGCTATGAATGACAAAATATCTTAAAAATTTTAATTTCTAACTGCTTTTGTTGGTGTATAGGAATGCAGTTGGTTTTGTAATACATTGTTTTTTGTATCCCGCAACCTTTTAAAATTCCCTTATTCATTCTAATGAATTACCTGTAGATTTCTTTGGATTTTCTACATAATTACATTATATGTAAATAATCAATTTTAATTTTGTTTCTTTTCTAATATTTATATCATTATATATTTTTCTGGCCTTAATGCAATAGCAAGAACCTTCAATACATTGTTGAATAAAAGTGGTGATAGATTCTCAATCTTGAAGGGAAAACGTTGACTTTTTTACCATTGTGATATTTGCTGTAGGCTTTACACAAGTTAAGGAATTTTCTGTTACTACTAGTTTGCTAAGGGTACTTTATAGATTATAAATGGACATAAAATTTTATTAAATACTTTTCTGCATCTATTTAGATGGTTGTATCTATATATTTTCCCTATAATCTGTTAATTTGGCAAGTTAACTCAATAGATTTGCTAACGTTAAGTCAAATGTACATTCCTGTGGTAAATCCAGTTCAATTTATAAATTGCTAGATTCAATGTGCTAACATTTTCATTAAGACTTTTGTATCTATATTCATGACTTTTTGTAATTTTGTCTTATCCTATTGAATTTTGGTTTCAAGATTTGCTTGATTTTGATTTGCATTTCTCTAATAATTAGCAATGTTGAACATCTTTTTATGTGCCTATTGGCCACGTGTATGTCTTCTTTGGAGAAATGTCTATTTAGGTCTTCTGTGCATTTTTCAATTGAGTTGTTTGTTTTTTGGTTATTGAGTTGTATGAGCTGTTTGTATATTTTGATGCCCTTGTCAGTCGCATCATTTGTAAATATTTTCTTCCAGTCCTTAGGTTGCCTTTTCATTTTGTTTATGGTTTCCTTTGCTGTACAGAAGCTTGTAAGTTTAATTAGGTCCCATTTGTTTATTTTTGCTTTTATTTATATTGCCTTGGGAGACTGACCTAAGAAAACATGGGTATGATTTATGTCAGAGAATGTTTTGCCTGTGTTCTCTTTTAGGGGTTTTATGGTGTCATGTCTTATATTTAAGTCTTTAAGCCATTTTGAGTTTACTTTTGAATGGTGTAAGGGTGTGTTCTAACTTCATTGGTTTACATGGGGCTGTCCAACTTTCCCAGCACCACTTGCTGAAAAGACTGTCTTTTCCGCAGTATAGATTCTTGCCTCCTTTGTCACACGTTAATTGACCATAGGTGTGTGGGTTTATTTCTGGGCTCTCTATTCTGTTCCATTGATCTATATGTCTGTTTTTGTGCCAGTACCACATTGTTTTGATTACTGTAGCTTTGTAGTATTGTCTGAAGTCTGGGAGGGTTATGCCTCCTGCTTTGTTCTATTTTAAGATTATTTGTTATAGTTCTTTTAAAAATGTCATGGGTAATTTGACAGGGATCCACTCTTGGGCATATACCCAGAAAAAACTATAATTTGAAAAGATACATGCACCCCTGTTTTCATTGCAGCATTTTTTACAATAGCCAAGACATGGAAACAATCTAAATGTCCATCAATAGATGAATGGATAAAGAAGATATGGGGTGTGTGTGTATTTGTATGTACTTAGCCATGAAAAAGAATGAAATCATGCCATTTGCAGCAACATGGATGGACTTAGAGATTATCATACTGACAGAAGTAAGTCAGAAAAAGAAAGACACATACCATATATCACTTATATGTGGAATCTAAAATACGACACAAATGAATATATCTATGAAACAGAAAGACTCACAGACATAGAGAACAGACTTGTGGTTATCAAGTGGGTGTGGGGGACGGTGGTAGGGGAGTTTGGGATTGGCAGATGCAAACTAGTATATATAGGATGGATAAACAACAGGTCCTACTGTGTAGCACAGGGAACTATATTCAGTATCCTGTGATAAACCAAAATGGGGAAGAATATGAAAAAGAATATGTATATATATATATATGTATGACTGAGTCATTTTGCTTTACAGCAGAAATTAACACAGCATTGTAAATCAACTATACTTCAGTAAATTTTTTTTTTTTAAGTATCATGAGGAAAAAAAAGATTTGCTTGGATCGTGAAATGAGGTGGGAAATTAAACTCATTTTTCTTACTCTCTGGAAGAATTTGTGTAATGTTGGAGATATTTCTTCCTTGAATGTTTGGTGGAATTTATCACTGAAGTCAAAGAATTTTTTATAGGAAGGTTTTTAATTACAAGTTCAATTTCTTTAATAGTGATAGAATTCTCCAGGTTTTTTATTTATTCTGGCTATACTTTTCTAGCAATTTGCTTCCCCCTTTTTTTCTTGATCAGTCACATTATAGTTTTAAACAATTTTGTCTTTTCAAAGAAGCAACTTTTGGTTTTGTTGATCCTTTTTATTGTATGGTTACCTTCTATTTCATTATTTTTTGCTTTCATCTATTTTTA
The DNA here is from genome assembly GCF_002837175.3 of Physeter macrocephalus. Lineage (NCBI taxonomy): Eukaryota > Metazoa > Chordata > Mammalia > Artiodactyla > Physeteridae > Physeter > Physeter macrocephalus. Next base: position 78,001,461 of record NC_041225.1, read on the forward strand.
TTGCAGTTAGTTGCTGTATAATATTATATAAGTTTTAGGTGTACCACAAAGTGATTTACAATTTTTAAAGGTTATGTTTCATTTATAGTTGTTATAAAATATTGGCTATATTCCCTGTGTTGTACAATACGTTTTTGTGCTCTTTATTATTTTGTTTTTTCTACTTTTGAGGGTAGAGGGGATCATATTGCTATTTGGGAGTCTACCAAAAGTGTAGCTCTGTCTCTTAACTCACTCTTCCAGATCAGCCATTAAGAAAGGAGAACTGAGAGTTTCGCTCACTATGGTTTTCTAGTCTGTCCAGGTCTAGGCTTGGACATTTCTTAGAAGGTTGTCTAAAAAGTACTTTTTAAAATTGTTATTTATTTATTTATTTATTTGGTGTTAGTTGCGGCACGTGGGATTTTTTGTGCGGGCGGGCTCTTCATTGCGGTGCGCAGGCTTCTCTCTAGTTGTAGTGTGTAGGCTCTGTAGATGTGGTATGTGGGCTTAGTTGCCCTGCGGCACGTGGGATCTTAGTTCCCCGACAAGGGATCCAACCTTCGTCCCCTGCATTGCAAGACAGATTCTTAACCACTGGACCACCAGGGAAGTCGCCTAAAAAATACTTCGTTCAGCTTTTTAAAAATGTGTTCAGATGTTAGTCCTACTTTAATGTAAACAGAAGTTCCTCCCAATATGACTTTATTACAGAATAATCTTTCTGATTGTCTAGTAGTAGAATAACAAAGCCTAACTTTCAGTTTTTCTCTGAGAATAAATTGAAATTACTTAAATGAAAACACTTTGAAAAAGGATAGGAACAGTACTGATACAAATATTCTTGTTTTCACCACTGCTGTTGCTTGGGGCTCACCAAATGTTAAATTTATCCAAAGTTCCCTCAACCATTTGCAATAATTTGTGGTTGGGAGAAGACTACCCAGAATCAGTAGTAGGGAGACCAAAATGTCCTGCAGCTTTAGCAATGGTAGTGTGTATCTCATTGCTCTGTACTTAGTTCTAGTTCTAGTTCCAACCAATAATCCAAAATACAGTAGACTGCACAAAGGGTTTTATTAATAGAATACTCCTAGGTTTTAAAGTGGGTAGAATCAATTCATTTAATTTAAAAATCAATTTTAAAAATCAATTAATTTAATATACACTGGGGCAGTGATCTAAGTTCTGAAAAAGATAAGTTGACCGAAGCGATCACTAGTCTCAAAAAAACTTACAGGTTTTACTGAGGTCCTAAAACTACATTATCTCAAAGTGTGAAATGCATGTTGTTTAAGAGAACAGGTTCTGGAATGGGAACACCTTGGTATAGATTCTAACTCCTCCACTTCTAGGTGTATAATGTCAGTTTCCTCAACTAAAATTGGGAATATCAACTATCTCAGAGGAGTTGTAAGATTAAATGAGCTAATCCATGTAAAGATTTTAACATTGCATGTGGGAAATAGTAGGTGCTCAGAATATACTTTAAGAATTAATGAAAAGTTAGTCTTTTTGTAGAAAGAAGAATTGAATATATTGTAGTAAAAATGTTATAAGAGAGATATAAAGAGTCAAAGGAACATTGAAAAGTGCTCCTACTGACTAGGAGTTGGAAAGAGAGTTCATGTGGGAGATGACAGCTGAACTTAACCTTGAAGGTAGAGTGGAATTGTAGCAGCTGTACTTGGGACAGAAGATATTCCAAGTTGGGTGACAGTGTGTAAGATCAGAGACTGGAAGTGGGGGAGCTGGGAGCTGGCAGGAAACCATAGTGATTTTAGAGAATAATGAGTCATCTAGAGAATAGAAACATTGAAAAAGCTTTGATGTTCAATGCTCAGTATTTTGACATCATTTTATGTGTTCTTGAGAGCCTTTAGAGACTTTGATCTGCACTTTAAGATTGTTGCTATGGCAATGGGTCAAATAAGAGAATTGGAAAAAGGAAAACCTATTTGGAAGATTTTGCAACAGCCTAGGCAAAAGAAGATAAATTGCAAAAACTTTACAACAATAAAATCAAAATTGCCCGTGAATTAACTAGTAAAGGATGATAGGTGAAGGCAGAGAGTTCAAAGCTGATTCTGAGATTAAGAGTCTAGATGATTGGGACAATATAATTGCAATATCATTTGCAAACATAATAAAAATGAAGCAGGTTATAAGGAAAAAGTATAATTATGGTTTGGGACATATTGAGTCTGAATTTTATGTGGCAGGAAGGACAGCCAGCTGGAAATGTCAACTTGAGATAGTTTGAACTATAAATGTATATTTGGGAATCATCTGCATGGAAGTGATAGTTGGAATCCTGGGAGTGAATCAATTCAAAGTGTGGAGAGAGAAAACTATTTAGAGCAGTACCTAGAGGAATATGTGCTTGTATCAGTGGAAGAAGGGGAGACAGCCAAAGAGAAAGCAACTGTAGTCAGAGGGGTAGAGTAGAAGAAAGTGGAATTGAAATTTCTTACAACTATTGAAACTTAGGAAACTTTGTAACAAGTTATTTGACTAGGTTTCCTGAAAGAGATCCTGTTGCTGTTATTAGCAAGAAAAACTTGGTGGCCTTACTGTCCTTAATACTGTATGTAATATGCTATGTTAACAGGAATAGTATTTTAATATTATCTATATTAGAGCCTAGAAGTGTCAAGTCAAACTGTGGTCTCAAGTCCTAGATCCTCTCTACTCTCACCACTTTAAACTGCCTTAATAATCATGTTGGTTGACATCTAACTGTAGTTCTCAGTTAAACTGAGATTGCACAATTTCATCCACACAGTGCCTTGACTGAGAGCAAACTGGGAGGATAACCTAATTAAACAGAGTCTGATCATTCTGATCATAAAGTTATAATTAGAATGGCTTTTAGATATTTCGTCTCTCAGTGCATAAAAAAGACAACTGTAATATCTGTGCTTTACTTTCCCAACATGTTAAGTAGAGATGCTTTCTCATACATCTGGTCGTTGCAAAAATACAAGAAAGAACTTTTAAATAGTTGTTCCAACATTTGAAATTTGGTTCTACCCTTAATGGCAAGATTTTGGTGTCTTTCTTTCTTTGGAAAACAATAAATTACAAAGTCATTCAGAGTTTCTTTTTTTAACCAAACCCATAAAAAAAAAGATTGCCAAAAATTCCAAGTACCCCATTTTGCACATAGAGTATCAAGATTATATTCTAGTTAAAGCAGGGGTCCCCAACCGATAACCGTCTGTGGCCTGTTAGGAACCCGGGCTGCACAGCAGGAGGTGAGTGACAGGTGAGCGAGCAAGGCTTCGTCTCCTGCTCCCCATCGCTCGCATTACCTCCTGAACCATCTCCCCTACCCCCACCCTGTCAGCGGAGGAATTGTCTTCCAGGAAACCAGTCCCTGATGCCAAAAAGGTTGGGGACCGCTGAGTTAAAGCTTTGTTTGCAAAAAAATTTCCACTGTCTTGAAGAAATTCATGGCGATTCAAATTTCCAAAAGACCCTCAAAAATAGGCATTCAAGTGCTGATAACGTATCAGTGGTAGTAATAATAATTGCAGTTAACATTCACCAGATGGTTACTATGTGCCGTACTTTGTGCTAAATGTTTTGCATGCATTTATTCACTTAACAGTATTTACTGAGTGCCTACTATATGCCAGGAATTGTTCTGGGATAGGTTAATAAAAACAAAACAAATTAAAATCCCTGCCCTCATAACCCTTTTATTTACTGAGAATGGACAGGTAATAAGCAATAAACATAACCAATAAGTACATTTTGGTAATGACCAAAATAAAGTATATGGACCATAAGAAGATTATAAATACTATGAGAACATCAGAGCAAGGGAAGGGAAGGTCAGGAGTGCTGGCTTGGGATTGGGCAATAGAGATGGGTTGCATTATTAGATGGGGTGGTCAGAATAGGCCTGATAGAGATGGTTGTATTGGAGTTAATCGTACAACTGGAACAATCTGTGTAAAGGCACTAAGGTGGGACCCCATCTGGGGTATCCAAGGAACAGCAAAGAAGTCACTTTGGTTCAAAGTGATCAAGGGAGAGAGTGGTAATGAGCATACTGGGTGGAAGGCAAGGAAGGCAGATCTTGTTACTATAACAGCACTGTGAGACAAGTACCACTACAATCCCCCATTTTATAGATGAGGAAGCTGATACATAGGGAAGTCAAGGAAGCTGCCACATATGAAATCAGGAGCTGTCTGTAGAAAGAAACAAGCAGTTTCATCCATTTATATACTGAAGGTTTTGAAATAATATAACTATTTATTTCTTTATTACCCTCTGCAAAATATCAGATGAAAGCTCAGCACTTCTGAAGTGGATGATTCATCAAACAGTGTCTCTACTTCAGTTTTCTTTGTCTGCAACCAACATGACCATTTATAGGGCTTATAATTTCATCAGTTTCTTCTATTACATATGACTTCTTTTTCCTGGCAGTGCAGTAAGCATCCCTGTGAGATGTTTTAATACAAGGGTTTTGTGATAGGATAAATCCAAAGTTTACTTTAGTTCTTCTAGCCTTTTCATACTGAGCCTTCTTAGAAACAAGAATATATTCATAATCATAATGACATAGTAGGTTTTTCTCAATTTTTAAGTACAGAAAGCCATTTTAGATTACAGCATGGTGACAGTGGCATTTGTACTTTAGTTATGTACATGCTATTGATGATTAGAATTAATCAGTGTAATGATAGTTGCAGATTATCTGGCCTGTGTACATGCTACACATGCTTGAAACGAATCAATGCCTTAATAGTATAATTTGATATAGAAAAACATTTTAATAAAGGCAGTCTTTTAAATAAATGTGTTTGTGCCTAGTTCATTGAATCCCTGGCTATAGGGATTTGAAAATATCTTTTTACCTAAAAGTGACTTTTCACTGTGTCTTTCAAATCCCTCTACTCACTTAATCTGGACGTGCAGTGAAGAATGCTCTGTGGACGAGCCAGGGAATCAATGAACTAGTCACAAACACATTTTTTTTTTTTTGATTGTGGTATGCGGGCCTCCCTCTGTTGTGGCCTCTCCCGTTGCGGGGCACAGGCTCTGGACGCGCAGGC
>NC_041225.1:78006573-78007528 GCF_002837175.3 Physeter macrocephalus
ACGCGCAGGCTCAGCGGCCATGGCTCACGGGCCCAGCCGCTCCGCAGCATGTGGGATCCTCCCAGACCGGGGCGCGAACCCGGTTCCCCTGCATCGGCAGGCGGACGCGCAACCACTGCGCCACCAGGGAAGCCCACAAACACATTAAAAAATATATTTTTCATTATTTAAAAGAGTGCCTTTATGAAACGTCACTTTTACATATTTAATAGTTCATTTTAGGACTTCCCCAGTGGTTCAGTGGTTAACACTCCATGCTTCCACTGCAGGGGGCGTGGGTTCCATCCCTCGTTGGGGAAGTCACACATGCCTTACAGTGCGGGGCGGAGCTGGGTGGGGGGTATCATTTTAATACATGCTAGATTGATAGTTAAAAGAGCTATCACATTTCACAGAACTAGAACAAAAAAACTCACAATTTGTGTGGAAACACAAAAGACCCCGAATAGCCAAAGCAATCTTGAGAAAGAAAAACGGAGCTGGAGGAATCAGGCTCCCTGACTTTAGACTATACTACAAAGCTACAGTAATCAAGACAGTATGGTACTGGCACAAAAACAGAAATATAGATCAATGGAACAGGATAGAAAGCCCAGAGATAAACCCACGCACATATGGTCACCTTATCTTTGATAAAGGAGGCAAGAATATACAGTGGAGAAAAGACAGCCTCTTCAATAAGTCGTGATGGGAAAACTGGACAGAAGGAATGAAATTAGAACACTGTCTAACACCGTACACAAAAATAAACTCAAAATGGATTAAAGACCTAAATGTAAGGCCAGACACTATCAAACTCTTAGAGGAAAACATAAGCAGAACACTCTATGACATAAATCACAGCAAGATCCTTTTTGACCCACCTCCTAGAGAAATGGAAATAAAAACAAAAATAAACAAATGGGACCTAATGAAACTTCAAAGCTTTTGCACAGCAAAGGAAACCATAAACAAG
>NC_041225.1:78008145-78008994 GCF_002837175.3 Physeter macrocephalus
CCGGTCCGGGAGGATCCCACATGCCATGGAGCGGCTGGGCCCATGAGCCATGGCCGCTGAGCCTGCGCGTCCGGAGCCTGTGCTCCGCAATGGGAGAGAACACAGCTGTGAGAGGCCCAAGTACCGCAAAAAAAAAAAAAGGAAAAAAAAAAAAAACTAAAAATAGAACTACATATGACCCAGCAATCCCATTACTGGGCATATACCCTGAGAAAACCATAATTCAAAAAGACGCATGCACCACAATGTTCATTGTAGCTCTATTTACAATAGCCAGGACATGGATGCAACCTAAGTATCCAACAACAGATGAATGGTTAAAGAAGATGTGGCACATACATACAATGGAATATTACTCAGCCATAAAAAGAAACGAAATTGAGTTATTTGTAGTGAGGTGGATGGACCTAGAGTCTGTCATACAGAGTGAAGTAAGTCAGAAAGAGAAAAACAAATACCATATTCTAATACATATATCTAAAAATCTAAATCTAAAAAATAACAACAAAAAGGGTCGTGAAGAACATAGGGGCAAGACGGGAATAAAGATGCAGACCTACTGGAGAATGAACTTGAGGATATGGGGAGGGGGAAGGGTAAGCTGGGACAAAGTGAGAGAGTGGCATGGACATATATGCACTACCAAATGTAAAATAGGTAGCTAGTGGGAAGCAGCTGCATAGCACAGGGAGATCAGCTCGGTTCTTTGTGACCACCTAGAGGGGTGGGATAGGGAGGGTGGGAGGGAGGGAAAAGCAAGAGGGAAGAGATATGGGGATATGTGTATATGTATAACTGATTCACTTTGTTATAAAGCAGAAACTAACACACCATTGTAAAGCAATTATA
>NC_041225.1:78010042-78022069 GCF_002837175.3 Physeter macrocephalus
GGAAAAGCAAGAGGGAAGAGATATGGGGATATGTGTATATGTATAACTGATTCACTTTGTTATAAAGCAGAAACTAACACACCATTGTAAAGCAATTATACTCCAATAAAGATGTTAAAAAAAAGGTATCATTTATTCTAAGGTACATATCCTCCTATATTGGGGATTCTGTTTTTATCTACTTCTTCATATTAAGTAGAACTGACCCAAATTTGCTGATTTTTATGACCTGGAAATTTTTCAGCATTGACTTTGTATAGGTGATCATTTAAAGAACAGTGCTTTGCTAGATTCATGGTTGTTTATATAACAATTTGTTAATCAGACAGTTAATAAAAAGTAAGAAATTACATTCTTGGTGTTTCTTACTTGTCTTCCCACAGGAGCAGTGAATACATAAATCATAATTACGTGCGGTTGATTTAAATTATTTGGCACTAACATCCTTTTGTCAAATGGGGGCATCATTGGTCTTTCTTAAGTAAGCTGTGTGGCAAGAATGGTTTGCTTGTTAAACTCAAATGATATTAGGGGTAAATAATTGTTCTCCTTTCACCTTGTTTTAGAGGGCTTTTATTTATGTCTATAGCCAGCACTCTTAATTGATAGCAATATTTAAAGTCTAGAAACTTTTAGTAGTTTTTTTTTATAGTTTTCAATTATATCAACCTCTAAAGTTACCATCACAAAATGTGATTGTTATTCAGTAAAAGAAAATGACATGGTTTTAAGAATAACAAAAGTTTAGGATAAAAATCTTATTATGAGTCTTTGTTTTGTTGTCATCATTGTTGTTTTAAGTATATGAACAAGGGGAAAAATCAAGTAAATGCTTTAGATTTAAAACACACATCCCCCTACACCCACACACCTAGCTAACCCAATAATATCCAAAAGTAGCCATCAATAATTAGAAGATATTTGGAGCAAATCCAAATTATATACTGATGTGTGCTATTACTACCAACACCTGACTGTCGCTAATAACTAAATATGTTTTGCCAGCATTAAATTTATATCAGAAGTATGTTTGAATATGGTTATCATTGCACTAACGTGTATGATTACTATATGTATATATATTTTTTGGCCGTGCCTCGCGGCCTGTGGGATCTTAGTTCCCCAGCCAGGGAATGAACCTGGGCCCCTGCAATGAAAGCACCGAGTCCTAACCACTGGACCACCAGGGAATTCCCAATTACTGTATTTTTAAAAACTATTATTTTGACCTCTCCACTACTAACAATTTGTGCTACAGTTAGACTTCAAAATACATTCTTTTTAATATACTCAAAAAGAAACTATATTTGTACATGATTGCATTTGGGGAAGATTTTTTTAGTATGTGAGAGTTATATAGATATTCAGCCTTAAGTATTTAAATACTTTAATGTTTCCATTAATGTAGCTCTTGGCCTGTTCTTATGTACAACATTAAAATCTTGCATATGTATATCTTTGTCAAGCAGACGCCATAGGCTAAAACTGAAGATAATAACTTAAGATTCATGTCTCCTTTCTTAGAGGTTACAGTTGTCTTGAAGTGACAGTTTTGAAGTACCTAAACTGACATCAAAGTGTTCAAGTGATCCAGTTAGGTCAATTAATGTTAATTTTCATCTTCCATTAAATTATTTTAATGTTTTCCTCTTTTCATTTTTTCTAGCCGAGTCCTATACCAAGTCCTGTTTTGGGACGAAAGCCAAATGCTAGTCAGTCGTTGCTTGTATGGTGCAAAGAAGTTACAAAAAATTACCGGGGAGTGAAAATCACCAATTTTACTACATCGTGGAGAAATGGTTTATCTTTTTGTGCAATATTACACCACTTTAGACCAGATTTAATGTAAGTAGAAACACTTTCCATTCCTATAAATATTTTGTAAATAATAACGTTTAAAAAAAAAGAAACAAACCATAAAATAATTTCTTAGCACATGTCCTGAAATACTTGATTTTTTTTTTTTATCACCCATACTCTTGCTTTTTGGGAGAAGAAATATATCCCACAAAGAAAAGTAGTTCCTTCCTGATGCCTAAAAACAATCTTTTCTGTTTTAAAAGAGCATATTTTTTTCCTTAATCTCATACAAAAAACTGACTTCAACTTATTATGAAAATTGTGTTAGTGTTAAAATGAGATGAGACAGATAAGCCTGTAGCTCTTTATACATTGACAACAAGGGGTTACCTCATGGTGAATTTGGTTGTCAAGGCTAGTCTCTGGTCCCCTGCCTTAACTTCTCTTTTAGATGGAAAGCTTCAGGCATTGGAACTTGTAATCACTGTTTTTTATTTATTTATTTATTTCCTTAATTTCCCCACTATTAGTTTTGTTGATAGAATTGCTGTGAAATTGCTACTCTTTGGTATTATTGAACGTCAAATTTTAAGATTCAGTGTGTTTTAAAAACAGCTGTTTTTATCAATTACTGTATGTACCTACTGTGCCATTTTCTCCCTCAGTGACTACAAGTCTCTGAATCCTCAAGACATTAAAGAGAACAACAAAAAGGTAAGAATTGCCAAAGAAAAAAAATACACAGTGTCAATTTTGGCTTCTCCACAGGCATTTATTAATTTGGGGAAAGTGAGGTTGTTTTGTGAGGTCCTAACTATAGCTCACAGAAAGTAGTCTGTTTCCTGTCAATTTTGGCTTCTCCGCAGGCTTTTATTAATTTGGGGAAAGTGAGGTTGTTTTGTGAGGTCCTAACTATAGCTCACAGAAGGCAGTCTGTTGCCTGCAGTTCTAGTAGGATGCAAGGTTTACTCTAGTTTGTCATGGCCTTTAAAAATCACAAGTGCCAGACTGGCATCAGATTATAATAATATGTATGAACTTCATTAACTGTTAAATGTTTGTTAAAGGAGTTTTTATTTAGCTTTTATTTAGCTCTTAGCAAGATTTAGCTTTTAAAAAGTGCAATTCAAACTGTTGTGCCATGAGTTTAGAAAAACCTGTTGGGAGGGGATGAAAGCAGGAGCCTGATGGGTATGCAAAAAAGAATGCATATGTTCCCAGAGGCAAAAAGATAAGAACATTGGGGGTTTTTTTCTTTTTTTCCCACTTTTTTCCCCCTTTTTCTGGTAAACTGTGCAGTTTTTTTTCCCACATAATTAATTAATGTACTGAGGTCAGAGCTTCCCAATTGGTGTGGGGAAGATACTGATCCTTTCAGCCCTCAGGGTAGCTGCACAGGCCTGAGTTGCTAGAGCCCTCTGGGCCAGCTGACTGGCTGCAGGCTGACTTAACTATGTACCCCAAAATGCAGCACAATATTACAATTTTCTGTGTGCACCACAACATAAAAAAGGAGGAAGCACCTATCTCAGCATACAGCAGGTACTCATTTAATGCTTTTTTTCCTGCTGAATTGAACTCTTCAACTGAAAAGTGTTGTCTTAGAGCAAGAGTTCTTAACCTGGGAGCTATGGATAGAATTCAGGGGATCCTTGATCATGGCTAGGGAAAAAACAATTTATTTTCTCATTTCTTTAACTGAAATTTAGCATTTTCTTCAATTATGAATTTAGACGACAAACCACTGTAGTATTAGCCATGCCTGAGACTTTTTCACCTTTAGAATCTCAGATATTTTCATATCACTTTACAGTTGCAAATATCTACAACTACTTTTTAAGCTCATCACTTCATAATTGTAGCAGTTTGTACATCCATAAAAAGCACATTTAGTGTTTCTCAAATTCCATTTTCCTAATATTTTCAAATACGTATTTTTCAATAATTGGTTTCTTTTGTAATCATATATATTTTTTTAACTTTTTATTTTATTTTGGAGTATAGCTGATTAACAATGTTGTGATAGTTTCAGGTGCACAGCAAAGGGGCTCAACCATACATATACATGTATCCATTCTCCCCCAAACTCCCCTCCCATCCACGCTGCCACATAACATTGAGCAGAGTACCCTGTGCTATACAATAGGTCCTTGTTGGTTATCCATTTTAAATATAGCAGTGTGTACATGTTGGTCCCGAACTCCCTAACTATCCCTTCCCCTAATCCTTCCCCCCTGGTAACCATAAATTCATTCTCTAAGTCTGTGAATCTGTTTCCGTTTCGTAAATAAGTTCATTTTTATCATTTCATTTTAGATTCCTATATAAGGGACATCATATGATATTTCTCTTTCTCTGTCTGACTTACTTCACTCAGTATGACAATCTCTAGGTTCATCCATGTCGCTGCAAATGGCATTATTTCATTCTTTTTAATGGCTCAGTAATATTCCATTGTATATATATACCACATCTTCTTTATCCATTCCTCTATCGATGAAATGGAATGGATAAAGGTTGCTTCCATGTCTCAGCTATTGTAAAGAGTGCTACAGTGAACACTGGGGTGCATGTATTCTTTCGGACCATGTTTTTCTCTGGATATATGCTCAAGAGTGGGATTGCAGGGTCATATGGTAGCTCTATTTTTAGATTTTTAAGGAACTTCCATACTGTTCTCCACAGTGGCTGTACCAATTTACATTCCCACCAGCAGTGTAGGAGGGTTTCCCTTCTCTCCACACCCTCTCCAGATTTTATCATTTGTGGATTTTTTGATGATAGCCATTTTGACTGGTGTGAGGCGATATCTCATTGTAATTTTGATTTGCATTTCTCTAATAATTAGCAATGTTGAACATCTTTTCATGTGCCGCTGGGCCATCTGTATGTCTTCTTTGGTGAAATGTCTATTTAGGTCTTCTGCCCATTTTTTGATTGGGTTGTTTGTTTTGATAATATGAAGCCTCATGGGCTGTTTTTAAATTTTGGAGACTTGTCAGTCACATCATTTGCAAATATTTTCTCCTAATCTGTGGGTTGTCTTTTCGTTTTGTTTATGGTTTCCTTTGCTGTGCAAAAGCTTTTGAGTTTAATTAGGTCCCATTTGTTTATTTTTGTTTTTATTTCCATTATTCTGGGAGACAGATCGAAAAAGATATTGATGTGATTTATGTTAGATAGTGTTCTGCCTATGTTTTCCTCTAGGAGCTTTATAGTGTCCAGTCTCACATTTAGGTCTTTAATCCATTTTGAGCTTATTTTTGTGTATGGTGTTAAAGAATGATTTAATTTAATTTTTTTACATGTAGCTGTCCAGTTTTCCCAGCACCATTTGTTGAAGAGACTGTCTTTCCACCTTGTGTAGTCTTGCCTCCTTTGTCATGGATTAATTGACCATAGGTACGTGGGTTTATTTCTGGGCTTTCTGTCCTGTTCCATGTATCTATATTTCTGTTTTTGTGTCAGTACCATGCTGTTTTGATGACTGTAGCTTTGTAGTATAGTCTGAAGTCAGAGAGCTTGACTCCTCCAGCTCCGTTTTTCTTTTTCAATATTGCTTTGGCTATTTGGGGTCTTTTGTGTCTCCATACAAAGTTTAAGGTTTTTTGTTCTAGTTCTGTGAAAAATGCCATTGGTAATTTGTTAAGGATTGCATTGAATCTGTAGATTGCCTTGGTAGTATAGTCATTTTGACAATATTGGTTCTTCCAATCCATGAACATGGTATATCTTTCCATCTGTTAGTGTCTTCTTTGATTTCTTTCATCAGCGTCTTACAGTTTTCAGAGTACAGGTCTCTTGTCTCCTTAAGTAGGTTTATTCCTAGATAATTTATTCTTTTTGATGGGATGGTAAATGGGATTGTTTCTTGAATTTCTCTTTCTGATCTTTTGTTGTTAGTGTATAGAAATGCAACAGATTTCTGTCTACTAATTTTGTAACCTGCAACTTTACCAGATTCATTGATGAGCTGTAGTAGTTTTCTGGTAGCATCTTTAGGATCTTCTGTGTATAGTATCATGTCATCTGCAAACAGTGACAGTTTAACTTCTTCTTTTCCAATTTGGATTCCTTTTATTTCTTTTTCTTCTCTGATTGCCGTAGCTAGGACTTCCAAAACTATGTTGAATAAAAGTGGCAAGAGTGGACCTCCTTGTCTTGTTCCTGATCTTAGAGGACATGCTTTCAGCTTTTCACCATTGAGTATGATGTTAGGTGTAGGTTTGTCATATATGGCCTTTATTATGTTGAGGTAGCTTCCCTCTATGCACACTTTCTGGAGAGTTTTTATCAAAAATGGGTGCTGAATTTTGTCAAAAGAGTAATCATATGTATTTTATACACATCAAAACATTATTCTGAGAAGGGGTTCGTTTCCAAAAGAATTCATGGGCCAAAGTGATTAATAACCTCTAGTCTCGGCTAAAGTTTTTAATTTACTTTAAATAGTTAAAACCACCAGTGAGAAAAAGACTATAAAGGGAACCTTGATAGAAGTTCAATTAACAGATGAGAATTTAAATCAAATTTTTTTTTTTTACTTTTATTGCTCTCTAAAACCAAAAATTTATATTTCCATTAAAGAATTCTTGTTTCTTTGCAAATGCATGATGCTGGCCCCAAAGAAAAACATTTAAAAGCAGTCAGGTTTTTTTTAATTGAAATATGCTATTAAAAAAGGTAATCTCGGGCTTCCCTGGTGGCGCAGTGGTTGAGAGTCCGCCTGCCAATGCAGGGGACACGGGTTCATGCCCCGGTCCGGGAAGATCCCACACGCCGCAGAGCGGCTAGGCCCGTGAGCCATGGCCGCTGAGCCTGCGCGTCCGGAGCCTGTGCTCCACAACGGGAGAGGCTACAACAGTGAGAGGCCCGCCTACTGCAAACAAAAAAAAAAAAAAAAAAAAAGAAAAAAGGTAATCTTTAAAAATCAGTATAATTTTCTTTATAGAAGTCATGCTTCAAAGTAAGTCATTCTCTTGAATTATTTCTTGTATGATTTTGAAGAGCCTGTGTCTGTCAAAGCAAAATGCCTTATTTTTCATCAGTTAAGTTATACAGTTAGCCCTCTGTATCCATGGATGTGGAACCCACAGATACAGAGGGCTGGCTGTATTCCACCATTTTACATAAGGGACTTGAGCATACCCAGATTTGATATCTGCAGGGGGTGTTGGAATCAGTCCCCGATGGATACCAAGAGACAACTGTATCTTTAGATATGACAGTTCTTTACCTGCATTTTCTTTCATTTGAATAAGCAAATTTAAATGCAGATAAGAGCATTATAAAATAAACCATTATTATTTTTTATAAAGTGGAGCTTTCAAGTTACTGTTTAAAATTTTGAAAAGCAAACATTTTTTATTTTACCTAGCTATATATTTTTAAAGAGTATGAGGAATCTCATTAGGGCTTAAGTTATACTTCTTTACATTATTTTTTTCAGAAATTTAATAATGATGAACATACCTTGGATTTACATATTATTACAAAGAGAAATATATCTCATTAAAATTTTTTCTCAAGTAAATCTTTTTTTTTAATTCAACTTTGCATTTATTACTGAGATTTATTTCACTGATCCTTGTGCAGAAAGAGTGCTTTTTATTTATTTATTTATTTATTTATTTATGGCTGTGTTGGGTCTTCATTTTTGTGCGAGGGCTTTCTCTAGTTGTGGCAAGCAGGGGCCACTCTTCATCGCGATGCGCAGGCCTCTCACTGTCGCGGCCTCTCTTGTTGTGGAGCACAGGCTCCAGACACGCAGGCTCAGTAATTGTGGCTCACGGGCCCAGTTGCTCCGCGGCATGTGGGATCTTCCCAGACCAGGGTGTGAACCCGCGTGCCCTGCGTTGGCAGGCAGACTCCCAACCGCTGCGCCACCAGGGAAGCCCCTCAATTAAATCTTAAAGGGCAGATGATTATAGCTTTTTTTTAAAAAATAAATTTATTTATTTATTTCTGGCTGCATTGGGTCTTCGTTTGTGCATGCGGGCCTTCTCTAGTTGTGGCCAGCAGGGACTACTCTTCATTGTGGTGCACGGACTTCTCATTGTGGCGGCTTCTCTTGTTGCAGAGCCTGGGCTCTAGGCACACGGGCTTCAGTAGTTGTGGCACGTGGGCTTCAGTAGTAGTTGTGGCTTGCGGGCTCTAGAGTGCAGGCTCAGTAGTTGTGGCGCATGGGCTTAGTTACTCTGCGGCATGTGGGATCTTCCCAGACCAGGGCTCGAACTCATGTCCCCTGCATTGGCAGGTGGATTCTTAACCACTGCGTCACCAGGGAAGTCCCAATTATAGCTTTTTGAAAGGATTTTAATTTAGATGATCCCATTCATTGCACAAGTCAATACATAATTGTTGTTATACTTTCCTTTTCATCACTTTGCAACTTTTTTTAAAAAATATTTATTTATATATTTGGCTGTTCTGGGTCTTAATTGAGGCATGCGGGATCTTTTAGTTGTGGCATGCAGAATCTAGTTCCCTGACCAGAGACCAAACCTAGGCCCCCTGCATTGGGAGCATGGAGTGTTAACCACTGGACCGCCAGGGAAGTCCCACAACTTCTTACCTGATATCTACCTTGAGTATCATTTGCTACCTACAGACTTATTTCCGTCTTCACATAGTTCTTCCGGGTAACCCCATCCGCCCTTAATTGGACTTAAAACAGTAGAAGAAATAATGCCTGTGTCTTATGTTCCATGCAGATGCATAACATAACTGGCAGTGACTCCTTACCAATTAAATAACATCTAGCAATGAATAAGACTATTTTCTTTTAAAGACCTCTTTTTTCTCCACACACAGCTAAAAAGACAGTAGGTGATTGACTATTGCAGAAGAGGTTAACCTATGGGAAAATTCCTTTATAAAGTCTTGACCTCGCTTACAAGAAATCTGGTTTGTTTTTAAATTTCTTTTAGTGCAATTAGTGTGCATAAAATGAATTGCTACATGAAACAAAACACCAGCAGGAGATTCCCCTCAAGTAAGCTAATCATTTTCCCAGGTCTGTAAAAAGTGCTGTATAAAAATGGTATTTACCTGTGACATCTGATCTTAGCCAGTATGTCAGTGTTTTAGATAATTGGGAAATGTTTAGAATACTGCCTGTGGTGCTTTTCCTGATGGTCTACAATTGATGTCTGTCAATCAAGTTGTCAGGACTCATTAGGAAGAAAATGACTTTAATTTTCCTAAAACATGTAAAATAACAAACAGGCCCAAACATGCACACCAACTGAGCCAGTCTCTCAAGTAAATATTTTGAGGTACCTATACTATAAAGCGTAGTGCTGTGAAAATTGAAGAGGTTTTAATATCACAATTTATTTTTCATTTTTTTTCTTATTCCATAACATTTATTAAACTACAGGGAGAATACAAGGATTAAATTCAAAGGTAGAAATGCACTGTAACATGTATATGCAAAAGACTGATTCCTTCTGAATTATTACATAATTTCCTAAACTTTCTTTTTAGAAAAACTTTGAATTATGATCCTATATCTGGGCTGTTACAAAGACGAGACATTTTATGTCCCAAAGCAAGAATATAACTAGAGGGTCCTTAGTTTTTCCAAGAGTATATCTAAATGTTTAGCCATATTTTTAATGCTTCCTAGCAACACAATGCTGTTTTCAAGGGTTAGTTCAGGATAGTAATAATTAATTGTAAATTGAGAAACAGCTTTGATTCTTCAAAACTAGAAAAACCTGATGTGCCACAGTCATTTAAAGGCTAACAAAAGTAATACAATGCAGCCTCACATTCTAAACTAGGTTGTACTACTCAAAACATTTCCTTCTTTCCAAAATGGATGAAGTGAAAATGAAGTCACTCTTCTCATTATGAAAATCAGTCTTAATTGGGTGTTTTAAAAATGTTTCTATGTTTCTAGTCTTAAGTAGCACTTACTTATATTTTATACCAGGCAATCTAGGAGTTAGCTCTTTTGGGATATCTACCTGTACTTTATCTTCACAAATCACTGCAATTACGTGACCACTGAAAAGAGGGGTTGATAGGAATAATAAAGCTCCAGATGAATTATTATTTCTTTATACCCTAGTTCTTTATCACAAAAGTCAATTCTAAGTTTTTTTGTTTGTTTTAACTCTCATTTTTGCTTGTTTTCTTTATTGGAGAAGAACATTTCAATTGTTATTAACTAATAAAAATGTTTTACTCTTGAATCTACCAAACTTTTACAAATTTCCAACTTGGAATGTTGTTCTGTTCATGTGGAATAATGTCAGTAACATAATGTACCCTCCAATAGCAACAAAAAGCCGTTAAAATTTTGCTTGTTTTTTTAAAAAGGTAACTGAATTGTGTTTTATTTTTAACTCTTTTTTGAGGTGTAATTGCCATATAATAGTACCTAAGTCTCAAGTGTACAACATAATGGTTTGATATTTATATACATTGTGAAATGCTCACCACAGCAAGTCTAGTTAACATCTGTTATTTTGCTGTTTTTGCTGTTTTTGAAATGAGGTGATGTTTTAAGTTTCTTAAAAAAAATTAAAATGTATGGATTGTCTGAACTCTTCAATATATCTTCTGTTTTTCTTTCCTCTGAAGGCATATGATGGATTTGCCAGCATAGGAATTTCCCGGTTATTGGAACCTTCTGATATGGTTTTATTAGCAATTCCTGACAAACTGACTGTTATGACTTATCTCTATCAAATTAGGGCACATTTCAGTGGGCAAGAATTAAATGTTGTTCAAATAGAAGAAAACAGCAGTAAGAGCACATATAAAGTTGGCAACTATGAAACAGATACAAATAGTTCTGTTGATCAGGAAAAATTCTATGCAGAGCTTAGTGATCTGAAACGGGAGCCTCAACTGCAGCAACCTACCAGTGGAGCGGTAGACTTCTTATCCCAGGACGACTCTGTATTTGTAAATGATAGTGGGGTTGGAGAGTCAGAAAGTGAACACCAGACTCCTGATGATCATCTCAGTCCAAGCACAGCCTCCCCTTACTGTCGCAGGACTAAAAGTGACACAGAACCCCAGAAGTCCCAGCAGAGCTCTGGAAGGACTTCAGGATCCGATGACCCTGGAATATGTTACAGTACAGATTCAAACCACGCACAAGTTTTGTTAGGCAAGAAGAGACTATTGAAAACTGAGACTTTAGAATTAAGTGACTTATACAATAGTGATAAGAAGAAGGATGTGTCTCCACCCTTTATTTGTGAGGAGACCGTTGAGCAAAAGCTTCAGGATCTAGACATCAGTAGTAACTTGGAGCAAGAAAAATTAGAGAGTTCCAGACCCTTAGAATGCAGATCAGATCCTGAATCACCTGTCAAAAAACCAAGTTTATCTCCCACTTCTAAACTCGGATATTCGTACAATAGAGATGCAGACCTTGCCAAGAAAAAACGTACTTCCCTGAGGCAGACAGAGTCTGATTCAGATGCTGATAGAACCACCTTAAATCATGCAAATCATTCTGCAAAAACAGTCCAGGTAAGTGAATTAGAATGATGAATACATATATGTAGTAAATAGTTATTCTTTTTTTTTTTTAACATCTTTATTGGAGTATAATTGCTTTACAATGGTGTGTTAGTTTCTGCTTTACAACAAAGTGAATCAGTTATACATATACATATGTTCCCATATCTCTTCCCTCTTGCGTCTCCCTCCCTCCCACCCTCCCTATCCCACCCCGCTAGGTGGTCACAAACCACCTAGCTGATCTCCTTGTGCCATGCAGCTGCTTCCCACTAGCTATCCACCCTACGTTTGGTAGTGTATATATATCCATGCCACTCGCTCACTTCGTCACAGCTTACCCTTCCCCCTCCCCATATCCTCAAGTCCATACTCTAGTAGGTCTGTGTTTTATTCCCGTCCTACCCCTAGTCTCTTCATGACATTTTTTTTGTTTTTCTTTGATTCCATATATATGTGTTAGCATACGGTATTGTTTTCCTTCTTCTGACTTACTTCACTCTGTATGACAGACTCCAGGTCCATCCACCTCACTACAAATAACTCAGTTTCATTTCTTTTTATGACTGAGTAATAGTCCATTGTATATATGTGCCACATCTTCTTTATCCATTCATCTGTTGATGGACACTTAGGTTGCTTCCATGTCCTGGCTATTGTAAATAGAGCTGCAATGAACATTGTGGTACATGACTCTTTTTGAATTATGGTTTTCTCAGGGTATATGCCCAGTAGTGGGATTGC
>NC_041225.1:78022653-78042653 GCF_002837175.3 Physeter macrocephalus
CTTATTGAAGAGGCTGTCTTTTTTCCACTGTATATTCTTGCCTCCTTTGTCATAGATTAATTGACCATATGTGTGTGGGTTTATCTCTGGGCTTTCTATCCTGTTTCATTGATCTATATTTCTGTTTTTGTGCCAGTACCATACTGTCTTGATTACTGTAGCCTTGTAGTATAATCTGAAGTCAGGGAGCCTGATTCCTCCAGCTTCATTTTTCGTTCTCAAGATTGCTTTGGCTATTCGGGGTCTTTTGTGTTTCCATACAAATTGTGAAAGTTTTTGTTCTCGTTCTGTAAAAACTGCCAGTGGTAGTTTGATAGGGATTCAATTGAATCTGTAGATTGCTTTGGGTAGTGGAGTCATTTTCACAATGTTGATTCTTCCAATCCAAGAACATGGTATATCTCTCCATCTATATGTATCATCTTTAATTTCTTTCATCAGTGTCTTATAATTTTCTGCATACAGGTCTTTTGTCTCCTTAGGTAGGTTTATTCCTAGATATTTTATTCTTTTTGTTGCAGTGGTAAATATAGTTATTCTTTTTTGTTGTTTCTTTTTGTATTCACAGAATACTTTACAAATGATTAAAGGTGAAGTATAATTTCCCATTTTAGAAAAACCTGAAATATACCTGCTCTTCATTTAAAGTTTATAATATTTTAAGCCTATAAATAAATCCCAATTTCAAGTTTGAAGAATAAAGAATGTCAGCTTTTCAAATCAAAATGTTATTGACCTATAAAAATATTTTACAGAATAAGTCAAAGCTATTTCAGTATTCCATTTTGTAAGCATATCATTCTGGAAATGTATAATGCCAAATTAAAATATTTCCTATTTACAGCATTTTCTTCAAATATTTTAGTTGCATTGCAATTGGTAATTTTAGTCCCATCATTATTTGTGGTTAAAAATACCAGTAATGTTGAAATTTCTCCCCATTGGGGAACATGGCATGGATTTAATTGAATCTGTGGTGCCATCAATGATAAGATATACCATTATTTTATGTACCACAAGAAAGAAAAACACTGCCAATAAATTATGATACATGATTTTCTTATCACATAGAATTTTTATTTTATACCTAGTGAAAGAGTTCTTTTAGACTTATTTAGGCATGGATTTTTTAATCATATAATGCTCTTATGTATACATAAAAAGGAATTTTTTAGAAAAATTAATTGGTTAAGGTATAATCAATTTAGAATTAGAGTTTAAACTCTAAATCTTTTTTTTTTTTTTTAGACTCTAACTCTTATGAATCACTTTGTGATATAGAGTTGTCAGTGTTCCTGTTTTTCCACATAGTATTGTCCTCTGTGCCATCAAAAGCCTGATGTTACAACAGTGGTTCTCAAAGTATGATCTGGGGACGTCTCAGGCTCTCCAAGACTCTTTCCGAGAGCCCCCAAAGTTGAAACTATTTTCATAATAATACTAGAACTTTATTTACCTTTTGCACTTTCATTCTGTCACAAGTGTACAGTGGTGTTTTCTGGAGGCTACATGGTTTGTGATATCTCAAGAGACTGAATACAGAAGTAGATATGAGTATCTAGCTGCCTTCGATTAAGGCAGATACTAAAGATTGATTTACAAAAAATGTAAAATAATGCCGTTCTCAGTTTTGTTTTTTAGTGTAGTTATTTTTATTAGAATATGTTAACATCTAATGGGTTTATTATAGCTCTTTTAAAGGAATGAATAAGTAAATACTTAAAAAAATTCTTCCATTTAATTTCCAAAATGACAAATATCTATAGATGTAGCCCACACAAGCTAAAGCTTTTGGGGATCCTCAATTTTTAAGCATATAAAGGGATTGTGAGACCAGAAAGGTTGAGAACCTCTGAATTATAGCATTTCTTCACAGTTGTCTCTTGGATTTTCTTCTCATTAATACTCACTGATAATGGCACTTTATTTTATTTATTTATTTTTTTAATTATTTTTGGCTGTGTTGGGTTTTTGTTGCTGCATGCGGGCTTTCTCTTGTTGCGGTGAGCGGGGGCTACTCTTCATTGTGGTGTGTGGGCTTCTCATTGCGGTGGCTTCTCGTTGTAGAGCATGGGCTCTAGGCACGTGGGCTTCAGTAGTTGTGGCACGTGGGCTCAATAGTTGTGGCTCGCAGGCTCAGTAGTTGTGGTGCATGGCTTAGTTGCCCCGCGGCATGTGGGATCTTCCTGGACCAGGGCTTGAACCCGTGTCCCCTGCATTAACAGGCGGATTCTTAACCATTGCGCCACCAGGGAAGTCCCAATAGCACTTTCTTAACCTTTATGGTAGGTCCTAACAAAAGATTTTTCAGACAATAACCTGAAGTTCTGTTGCATTCTCAGATAGTACTCAAGGGGTTGTTAAATGAAACATCAAGGAATTATTGTCTTGCCACCAGAATTATCAAGCACATGCATATGTAGGTACTGATGACTATGTCTTAACTACCACCTATATGACAGAGATATAAAATGTCATCAATTTTGTTTTCAGAGGTATTAAAATGTGCAACTTAGAATCAAAGAAATATAATAGCTAACAAAGCAAGCCCCTATTCTAATCAGAAATCTCAAATCAAATGTTCCAAGTACCTAAACTTTCAGAGTATCATAGTGTCCCTACAGAGTAGATAATCATTAAAAATATAGTGACTGACATTTGCAGAATTTGGTGAGCCTAAATTTTAATATCAATACAGATTTTCTTGGAAACCAGATTTTTAAGGTAAAAGTGTTTAGTTAAATCTGGAAATTGATTAGTGTTTAAAAATTTAAAATGCTCTGAACTAGGACTCAGTAAACCTGGATTCTCATTTTGGCTCTCATCTTGGCTCCAGTAATTAATTACCAGTGTGACATGTTAACTAGCCATTTAAATTCTTTAAATCTTATTTTCTAAGTATGTTAAATGAAATAATCTCTGAGAGCCCTTTAAGCTCTAAAACTCTGTTGTGCTGTGATTCTGTTCAGGTGATTTAAGTGATGTACAGTAAATCCACAGGATGATAGAAGCAGCATCTATTTACAACTCTATATATGTTTATTTGTTGGCAATTGGTTTACTGGTTAGAATTTTGCTTAGGGTAAATTTAAAAATTTTTGGCAAAAGTGTTCATTGCCTGGTACCGAAAATTGTAGTATAGGTGTTAATACTTGATAAGTTTTTTATTGTAGCTAAATTTTGGACAGTTAAAAATCTATTTTTCTTTTGTATACTGTATTTTATTGATTGTAAGACATACTTTTTTTTTTTTTAAATTTTTTGTGGTATGCGGGCCTCTCACTGCTGTGGCCTCTCCCGTTGCGGAGCACAGCCTCCGGACGCGCAGGCTCAGCAGCCATGGCTCACGGGCCCAGCCGCTCTGCGGCACGTGGGATCTTCCCGGACCGGGGCACGAACCCGCGTCCCCTGCATCAGCAGGCGGACTCTCAACCACTGCGCCACCAGGGAAGCCCTAAGACATACATTTTTTACATTTTAACTTCTCTGAAATCAAGATGTTACTTATAATAAAATGTTAGAGTTTAACTGACAATGTTCTTTCTTAGAAACTCATAAAATAATAGTGAGTCTAATAATTAATAGCATTTGATTAGAGGAAATTTGATAATTTAATGTGACTGTATAGACTTAACACGTCATAATGTTGCCCATTTGAGTGGCTGATACATGTGATGACCATTATATATCTTACACATATCTCAGACTTTACAACCCATGAGGTGAGTGGTTGGTGCCTATTATATATATATGGGAGAACCAAGATCTACAGAGTTGCCTTAAGGTCATATAATAAATGTTAAAAGTTTGAATTCAAAACCAACCTTGTCTGACTTCAAAGTCTGTGCCCCTGAACTTTATGCTCACAATATCTCTTTGGTTTTGGCCATAACAGCACTAAAAATAATTATAGCCCAGATTTAAAATAATCAACAATTACATGAAGTCCCTTAACAATGTTTACCTCATTAGATTCTCCAGGAATTTTTCCTAAGGAGATAATCAGAACTGTATATAAGAATTTACATATAAAGATGTTCACAAAAGCATTGTTTATGATAGTAAAAAATTATAAACAGCCTAAATATCCAATAATATAAGACAAGTTAAAGTATGATATGTTCATATTAATAGAATGCTAGGTAGACAGTTTACAATCATGTTTTCAAAGAAATATTTAAGGATATGAGAAAATGCTCATAATATTTAGACTATTAAGTGGAAAAAAACATGATTGTACAATGATTATCCCTGGGTGCCGGGACTGCTAATTTTTAAAAAATATTTCTTTTTTTAAAATTGAGTTGTAATTCACGTATTGTATTATTTTCAGGTGTACAACATAATGATTCAATATTTGTATCTATTGCAAAATGTTCACCACAATAAGCCAAGTTAATATCAGTTACCATACATAGTTGCAAAAGTTTTTATTTTCCTTGTGATAAGAACTTTGGAGATCTACTCTCTTAGCAACCTTCAAATATGCAATACAGTGTTATTAACTGTATTTACCATGTTGTATGTTATATTCCCATGACATACTTATTTTGACCCCTTTACCCATTTAGCCTACCCCCAGCCTCCAGCAAACACCAATCTGTTCTCTGTATCTGTGAGCTTGGTTTCAGGGATTTTTTTTTGGGGGGGGGGGTTGTTTTTTAGATTTCACATATAAGTGAGATCATAGGTTATTTATCTTTCTCTGACTCATTTCTTTTAGCATAATGCCCTCAGGATCCATCTGTGTTGTCACAAGTGGCAAGATTTAATCCTTTTTTGTAGGTAGATAATATTACATTGCATGTGGCTATCCAGTTTGCCCAACACCATTTCCCCATTGTATATTTTTTTACTCCTTTGTTGTAAATTAATTGGCCATATATGTATGGGTTTGTTTCTGGGCTCTCTGTTCTGTTCCATTGATCTATGTGTCTGTTTTTATGCCAGTATCATACTGGCATATATATTATAGCTTTGTAATAGTGATATAGTTTGAAATCAAGGAGGGTGATGCTTTTATTTTTCTTCTTTTTACTTTTATACATTTTCTAAAATTTCTATGATGAATATGAATTGCATTTTAATCAGAAAAAAATTTTGTGTTTATGTGCTCTTAAGACCAAAGCAGTTTTTCACTGTCTGTGTAGCTGATTGGAATCCCTAAAGGACTGTATAATCACAGAATTTAGAGCTAGTGGGAACTTTAAGATGATCTACTCTAAGTATTTGAAAAGTTTACAGTGAGTGGGATTTTTTTTTTAACATCTTTATTGGAGTATAATTGCTTTACAATGGTGTGTTAGTTTCTGCTTTATAACAAAGTGAATCAGCTATACATATACATATGTCCCCATATCTCCTCCTTCTTGCCTCTCCCTCCCACCCTCCCTACCCCACCCCTCTAGGTGGTCACAAAGCACTGAGCTGATCTCCCTGTGCTATGCGGCTGCTTCCCAGTGAGTGGGATTTTAAAGATGATCTCCCTTCATTTAAAAGATGAGGAAATTGAGAGATTTTTAAAAATATATTAATAGTTAAGATTTATCTGGTGCTCACTACATTACACTCTTTCACTTAATCTTTACAATATCTTTATGAGAGTTGATCTATTTTTATCCCCATATTATAAATAAGGAAACTGAGGCTTAAAGAGATTGAGTAGCTTGCTCACAAGTTACTCAAGTAATGGAAGTAGATCTGTCTGACTTCAGAGTTCTTAAATATCATGTAATGGTTTTAAGTGACCTGTTCAATGTTGTATTGCTTATTATTAGTGGAAGAAGGATTAACAGTCTTGACTGCCAATTCAGCATTCATTTAATTAATATTGTCTGTTTTTTGAGAATACGTTGATTTGTAACCAGTTCAAATGCAGTTATGAACTCTGTTCTTTTATGTCCTATCAGTATGAGCTAAAAATCTTTCATTATCACTTATACATTTCAATTGTATCTATTAAGTTAAGAATTTTTGTTTAATCCTCTTAAAACCTTGGGTGCTGAAAATGTTCTGGAATTAGATAGTGTTGATGGTTCACAAACTTGTGAATATACTAAAAAAAAAAATCACTGAATTGTACACTTCAAGAAAAATCTTTGCTTAAAATTACAGAAAAAAGTTTAAAATTTGCTGTATCAAAATATAAAGGTCACAAAGAGACCCAAAAATGATGTACTAAATTTTTTAAGTTTCACATTATTACCAAATAAATAGGTTGCTGTTTATTACCTCTTCCTTGACCATGAATGATAATTATGACTGAACCAAAACTAGGCAAAGAAAGGGAATTAAAAGAAATTAAGTATCAAAGTCATAGTCATAGCCATCTAAAGTCAGAAGTTGGCTACTTTAGGGCTTCCCTGGTGGTGCAGTGGTTGAGAGTCCGCCTGCCGATGCAGGGGACGCGGGTTCATGCCCCGCTCTGGGAAGATCCCACATGCTGCGGAGTGGCTTGGGCCCGTGAGCCATGGCCGCTGAGCCTGCGCGTGCGTCCGGAGCCTGTGCTCCGCGAAGGGAGAGGCCACAACAGTGAGAGGCCCGCATACCGCAAAAAAAAAAAAAAAAAAAAAAGTTGGCTACTTCAGTAGAGAAAAGGAATTTGAACTATACACACTATGAATATTTGTGCTTGGGTTTAATGCCACCATTTAAGAGCTGATTTCCATTGATGTTCTACCTGTTTTTCTCCAAAAATATATTGTAAGATGACAAATTAATCCAAGAAAATACTGTTCTAATTCTGATGTTTAATTGTTGTAAGGAAAGTGAGCCATAGAGAAAAACAGTATTATTTTTCTTTAAATAAAATATGATAGCTTTAAATTTTCTATAAACGTTAAATTGTCAAGAATTTAAAGAGTTGTTGCCACAGATAATTAAAATCTTTCAAAATGCAAATTTGGAAGACACCTTGTTAGCAATTCTATACAACTATAAAAATAAAACTGCGAACTTGAAAAAATGTCTTTGCCAGATTATACTGTGATTAGCAAATTTGAAGAATGTATATAATATGTGTGTGGACCTTATACCTTATGAGACTATGTTCTAATGAAAATGTAATTAAATTTAGCCCAGTTTTAGCCAGTAAATGTATAGTTCCTTTTAGTCAAGATATAGATATTCATTCCACGGTTTCTAGTCAACATTAATATTTTCTATAGGTAATCTCATAAAACTACAATCTTATTCCTGACCACTGTTATTTTGACGGATTGTATAACTATTGATTAGTTTACAAAAATGGATTACATGGGTTTTTTGGTTTTTTGTTTGTTTGTTTTGGCTTCTAATTCTGTATCTTTGTTTTTAAGCATCGAATGTTATCCAGACAAGAAGAACTCAAAGAAAGAGCAAGAGTTCTGCTTGAGCAAGCAAGAAGAGATGCAGCTTTAAAGGCAGGGAATAAGCAGAATACCAACGCAGCCACACCACTCTGCAACAGGCAGCTAAGTGATGTGAGGAACATTGGTTAAAAAAACATACATTGTTCATTGTAATCCTGGGGGTGTAAATAAGAGTAACTTATTTATATTTTTGATAAATTATTTTTCCACAGACTGTGTATACTGTGGGTACTTGGTACTTTCGTTGAACTGATAAATCCATACTTGGAGGAGCAGGTTGTAATTATTCCTACACAGCAGTATTAGCTGTTAGAAAAAGTAAGATCCTGGAATATAATTTCCACATATACATGAATAATCTAGTTTTTGTTAATTTACACTTTGTAATTTAGTGGTACTTTGTTTAGGATTGTATTTTGTCAATGGAAGTTAATTTTGTTGGACACATTAGAATATAATAATGATGCCTACAATTTATTGAAATATTGGATTGGCCAAAAAGTTCATTCGGGTTTTTCCATAAGATGTTATCAAAAACCCAAATGAACTTTTTGGCCAGCGCAGTACTTAGCGTATATTCCAGGCACTATAATGGATGTTTTACATAATTTTTATTTTACCTAACCTCATGAAGTAGATATGCAAACTCCTTTTTAGATAAGAAAACTGAAGCTGATAGGTAAGATAATATGTACAAGGTTGTAGTCGATAAATGATTAATTCAGTATTTGAACCCAAGACTTATCAGACTCCAGAGTCAATCCTCTTTCCTATCATATACTGCCATCCCTATGTTAAGCCATATTTTTATACATATTTTTGTGTAGTGCCTTACAGATAATAATGAACATATAGTAATAGAAGCCTTTAGATTTAGGGGGACATGAACCTCTTCATGAATCTGAGAATTATGACAACTCTGCCCTACCCCCTATTTTACGTATACATAAAACTGCATGTTCTTTTTTTTTTTAATTAAGATTTTATTTTCTTAGAACAGTTTTAAGTTCACAGGAGAATTGAGGGGAAGGTACAGAGATTTCTCATATACCCTCTCAACCCACACATGCATAGCCTCCCTCCTTAATAACATGCCTGCCAGGGTGGTACATTTGTTAAAACTGTGAACCTACATTGACACATCATTATTACCCAAAGTCTGTAGTTTACATTATGATTCACTCTTGGTGTACATTCTATGAGTTTAGACAAATGTATAATGACACATATCCATCTTTATAATATCATACAGAGTATTTTCACTGCCCTAGGAATTCTTTGTGTTTCACCCATTCATCTCTCCCTTCATCCCCAACCTCTGAGAACCTGATAATTTTATTGTCTTCATAATTTTGCCTTTTCCAGAATGCCATATATTTGGAACCGTAGTATGTTGCCTTTTCTGATATGGCTTTTTTTCACTTAGTAATATGCATTTAAGGTTCCTGCATGTCTTTTCATGATTTGATAGCTCATTTCTCTCTTTTTTTTTTTTTTTTTTTTGCGGTACGCGGACCTCTCACTGCTGTGGCCTCTCCTATTTTGGAGCACAGGCTCCGGTTGCACAGGCTCAGCGGCCACGGCTCACGGGCCCAGCCGCTCCGCGGCATGTAGGCTCTTCCCGGACCGGGGCACGAACTCGTGTCCCCTGCATTGGCAGGTGGACTCTCAACCACTGCGCCACCAGGGAAGCCCAGCTCATTTCTTTTTAATGCTGAATAATATTCCATTGTCTGGAGGTATCACAGTTTATCCATTCACCTACTGAAATGCATCTTGGTTGCTTACAAGTTTTGGCAATCATGAATAAAGCTGCTATAGTCATCTACATGAAGGTTTTTATGTGGACTTAAGTTTTCAGCTCCTTTGGGTAAATACCAAGGACGTTTGCTGGACCTTACGGTAAGAGTATGTTTACTTTTGTAAGAAATCACCAAACTGTCTTCCAAAGTAGCTGTACCATTTTCATTCCCACCGGCAATGAATGAGAATTCTTGTGTTTTACATTCTCGCCAGCATTGGGTGTTGTCAGTGTTCTGGATTTTAGCCATTCTAATAGGTGTGTAGTGGTGTCTCATTGTTTTAATTTGCATTTTGCTGATAATATATGATGTGGAGCATCTTTTTATATACTTATATGCCATCTGTAAATCTTCTTTGGAGAGGTGTCTCTTAAGATCATTAGCCCATTTTTTAATCGGGTTGTTTTCTTACTGTTGAGTTTAAAGAGTTCTTTGTTTCTTTTGGATACCAGTCTTTTATCAGATGTATCTTTGCAAATATTTTCTCCCTGACTGTGGCTTGTCTTCTTATTCTCTCTACATTGTCTTTCACAGAGCAGAAGGTTTCTTTTTTTCTGCAGTTTTTTTTTAATTAATTTATTTATTTTTTAAAATTTTTGGCTGCATTGGGTCTTCGTTGCCTTGCACAGGCATTCTCTAGTTGTGGCAAGCGGAGGCTACTCTTTGTTGCGGTGCATGGGCTTCTCATTGCGGTGGCTTCTCTTGTTGTGGAGCATGGGCTCTAGGTGCGTGGGCTCAGTATTTGTGACTCGTGGGCTCTAGAGCGCAGGCTCAGTAGTTGTGGCGCACAGGCTTAGTTGCTCTGCAGCATGTGGGATCTTCCCGGACCAGGGCTCAAACCCGTGTCCCCTGCATTGGCAGGTGGATTCTTAACCATTATGCCACCAGGGAAGCACAGAGCAGAAGTTTTAAATTTTAATGAAATCCAGTTTAACCATTAGTTCTTTCATGGGTCATGCCTTTGGCGTTATATCTAAAAAGGCATCACCATACTCAAGGTCATTTAGGTTTTCTCCTATATTATCTTCTAGGAGTTTTACAGTATTGTGTTTTACATTTAGGTCTGTGATCCATTTTGAGTTAAATTTTATGAAAGGTGTAAGGTCTGTGTCTAGATTTATTTTTTTGCATGTGCATGTCCAGTTGTTCCAGCACCATTTGTTGAAAAGATGATCTTTGCTCCATTGTGTTGCTTTTGTCCTATGTCACAGACGTTCATTTTGGGGGTGCAAATGTAAGTAGGATTATGTTTTTAATTTCAAATTCCACTTGTTCATTTCTGGTATATAGGAAAGCAATTGACTTTTGCATATTAACCTTGTATCTTACAACCTTGCTATAATTGCTTATTAGTTCCAGGAGAGGTTTGGCTTCTTTTTTTTTTTTCTTCAGTTCTTTCAGATTTCCTACATAAGATAATCATGTCATCTATGAACAAAGGCAGTTTTATTTCTTCCTTCCCCTGCATACTTTTCTTAATGCCTTTCAGAGAATAACCTCTGAACTTGACCACTGTTTTTCAGACTTTGTCTTTTTTTTCTTTCTTTATTATTATTTTGTTTTTCTTTAAGTGAAGTATAGTTGATTTACAATATTATATTAATTTCAGGTGTACAACGTAGTAATTAAATATTTTATAGACTATGCTCCATTTAAAATTATTGTGAAATATTGGCTATATTTCCTGTGCTGTACAATATACAGACTTCAAGTCTTTACACAGTAATGTGATATAAAATCAGTGTAGTGGGCCACAATAATTTTATTTTCGATGAAAAGGAATAGAATATTTAAATGAAATAGAAAATATCAGAATTTATCACACATCATAATACTTTTGTGTGAGACTTGTTTTAGTTACGTGGGTATGTGTGCTTACTGGATCTTGATATAAGATGTATTTTTAATTGTGGCTCATGATAAAAATATTTGAGAAATGCTAATCTAGATGGCCATTCTTTCTGAGGAAGAAATTATGTAGTCTTTATACCAACTCTTTCGGTGCCTAACCATCTATTATATCATCAATTTGTTGGTTCAGTCAGATATTTATTGAGTGTCAGAAATTAGTACTTTTGTAGAGATAGAAAAGACTAAGCTTCGGGGACTTCCCTAGTGGTCCAGTGGTTAGGACTCCACGCTTCCACTGCAGGGGGTGCAGGTTTGAACGCTGGTGAGGGAACTAAGATCCCCCCCCAAAAAAAAAAAAAGACAAAGCCTCTTCTCTCATGGAATTTACATTTTGGTGGGAAGAGACTGGTAATAATGAATAAGTAAGTTAACTACAGAGTGTTAAAACTACATGATATAGTAGAGGATAATTTGAGTAGGTAGGAGTGACTTGAGGAGGGGACATTTGAACTAAGACTTGATGGGAGAGAAGGATCCAGTTAAATAAACAGCCACAGAAAGAATATTCTCTTTAAAAAGAAAGTTATTTTGTTGATATTATATTTTACTTGTGATAAACTTTGTTTCATAGTTCTTTCAGGCTCTTAAAATTATGGAAAATTTATAGCTCTATATTTTTCAAGTGTGTTGATTTTAAATTTAGAGCACCTGAGATTTAAATGATCTGTCTGCCAAGTAGATCTTAAAAAGCCATTATTTTACCTATGTGTAAATTTTACATATATTAATAATTGTCATCTAATGTTTATTGAGCACTTACCATGTATCAAGCAGGATTCAAAGTGCTTTCTTGTGGATTTTCTTGTTTAATCTCCACAACAATTATATGAGTTAAGTATAATCTCTGTTTTATAGTTGAGAAAACTGACATACAAATTAATGAGTTGCCCATGGTCACACAGCCTATAAGTAACAGAGCCAAGAATTGAACCTAGACAATTTGACTTCAGAGAATATGTTTTTAAAGCATGTTTTAATTTCTTCTTGTTTATTTTTCTGAAATCCTTGTGAAGTAGGAATAGATATTATTGTTGTATCCATTGTAGAGGTTAAGAAAACGAGTTAGGAAAGGGTGTTTAAATTTACCTAGGGTTGCAAACAGTGGCAAACTAGGCTTAGAATTCAAGTATCCTGACTTTTAAAGCTGTTTGTTTTTTCACTCAATTTATTCATTTATTACTTTAAACTTTCAACAAATATTTTATTGTTCATCTCTTCTTTTTAAGGCACCAGTAATTTTGCTTGCACTTCTAATTTCCCAAATAAAACTTAAACTTTTAGCTAAATTACATTAGTGTGAATTCAATATCATAAGTTAACTACTAAAACATCGCATATTCTATGTCTGTGACATCTTACTGTATCTGTAAAATATATAACTTGGATTTTAAGAAACATGATGTTAGTGATGTTTCATCGAGTTGGATAATACTGCTGGTAGCATGTTACTTGCCACATCTTTCTGGAAAGCAAGTAAACTTCATCAAGAAATGCTCATTCCATTTTATCCAATAATTCCACTAACAAAGATCAATATGCAGGTTTTCATCACATAGTTATTTATAATAGCAAAAGTTACAGAATGGCAATCACTCAAACTAAGGGAATGATCAAATAAATTACAACAAATATATATACTTGTTATGTAGCTATCGAAAATTATTCAATAATGTTTTGAAAGAATATTGAAAGGACATAGGGAAATGTTCACAGTGCCATTTTGTACAAAAAGAAAGATATAAAATAGCATGTGGCATACGAACTCCATTTTGAAAGACTGTGTTTTTATATATGCATTGAAAAGTTCAGGAAGGAAAATAATCAAAATATTAATAATATTTATCCCTAAGGGTAGTATAACAAATGGCTTACAGAGTTTTTTCCCTTTATTCTCTCTGTTTTAAAAATGTCATGTTTAGATAAATATTTTAAACTAGGGAAATTTTTGGTATCCAGAAAGGATGTTTTTAATAGATTGTTTTCTTAGCATACCCAAACGTACTTGACCATAAAGCTGTTTCATTTAAACTAATGTTGTGTTTCAGTATCTCTAAGGGTGTGTGTGTGTGTGTGTGTGTGTGTTTTAAGAAGAGATGTAGAAAGAACTGTTCACTTTTACAGTTGATGATATTTGTTTGTGCTTAGGTGTGGAATAAATGGCGAATTCAGTACTATCAATTCGGTTCACATTGAGAAGACATTTGCTTACTTTATTGCATTTGTTTCCCACTTACCCAAAGTTGTACCCTACTGCTTATGAAACTATGCTTCAAACAGGCCCAAAGATATTTTCCCTACCCTTCCTCTTTCAGGTTATCTTTTGCTACATTATAAAACACTGAAAACCTATTGGCATAAAATAACCATTTTATTATGCTTACAGATTCTATAAATTAGGCCTTAGGATAGGACACTGGGGGAATGTTTTATTTCTGTTGCATGTTTTCAGGGGCTGGTTTTCTGCTAGGAACTATGCTGTCAGTTGGAACACCTCCATGTGGCCTCTCCATATGGTTTCTCTACTTGGGCTAGTTTGGGCTTCCTCACAGCATGGTGGCTGGGTCTAACAGCAAGTGTCCCAAGAGAGTAAAGTGAGCTCTCTTATGCATTCTTATGATCTAGCTTTAAAAGTCACTTTTGCCATACTGTTGACCTGAGGAGACACAAAGCTACACACAGGTTTAAGTAGCAGAGACATAGACCCCACCACATTGTAAGAAGAACGTGTGGCATGGAAGATATTGTTGTAGCCTCTTCTCAGTTATAGTTTAAGCTCACTTTAAAAACTCTCTTGCTCATTCTACTGTTGCTCATTTTTCAGATAAGTCAAGCCATATATAGATGTGTTGGGAAGAACATCAGTTCCGTGACCTAAATAGTACATCCTGGGACTGTTGCTCTAGTTTTGACATTTGTTACTCTGTGGGCCTTATAGCTAATATTCAAATGATTTAAGAAAGAAAATGTAAAATATCAGGTAACTCCCGTTTCACAAAAGAAGTTAGACCTTGCCATTGCTTTTCAGATTTTCAGTTTAGTATGCAACTTTATAATCAGGTTGATATCTTTTCCAATGATATGGTAGTTTTCTTAATTTGATCATTTTCTTTATCATTTCTGGTACCTCTTGTACATACAGGTTTGAGTTATATAGTAGTACTGTCCATATTTTGGAAAAGTAGTATGGGCAACTTGGCTGACAAAATTAAAAGGGAAAATACCAAATTTCATCTCTGGAGCCACTGAATATGAGTTAAGTGATACTAAAAGTAGAAATTATTTAATCTCTCTAAATCTGTTTTTCCATTTGTGATATGGAGGCAAAGAAAATTTTTTTCTCCTGTGTGACATTCAAATTAATTGGTGTCCACGGTGGAGTGGGTGGGTAAGGGAACCATGACTAATGCCATCCCCACTTCAGTGTCAGCATCCCTTTCAACTCTGGAGAGATCAAAAGACTTCTGGTAAATAAAAAGCAGGTTTAACTAAGAAAAAAAAAAATCTGGCATCTAATTTAGTGAACTGCTGCTACTATTTTCACTTCCTTATGCTCTTTAATTTGAGCCTTAATTTACCATGCCCTTTTTTTAAAATTCATTGTAAATTATCTTGCCTTTATAATGTATGCTTTGGTACTAAGAGTCTAGTTGCTGGCAGGGAGAGATATATATATATATACCCGCAGGTACCCATGGCTTTTTGTGTTCTTAGTTTTAACTGAGAGTTCCCAAGAGTGAAAAATAAAAAAAGAAAAAAAAAGTTGGTACCCAGGAGTGACCCCAAGTCTTGAATAAATGAGTCACTGACCTTAAATCTTCAAGAGTTTACCGAAGAGCTTAGTTACTTACTCTTAGGAGACTGCTGATATAGGACTTCTTCAGCAATTTCTATCTCTTATCCTTCTAAACTTCGTTTCTATACAGCTAATCTAGGACCTTCTCATGAATACCAGGAAGAATGAGTAGAGCTATTTTAATAATTGATGTTAGAGTTCTTAAATAGAAGTATAATTGCATGGGACAATGTCCGTGTACTCTATACAGGTTAACCCCTTTTGAGGTATCTAGTTTGTATCTAGTTCTGGGCTGAGAGAGAGAACTTACAGAGGATTCAGAGAAGTGTTAAAGGATTGAAGGCAAAGGTCTATTTTAAGGAAAGACAGGCTTATGAAATATAAAGAGAGAACTGGGAAATAGTTTAAGTAGTAATTTGAGTATATGAAGGCTCAGATTCTTTCTGGTAACTCCCACTTACCCAAGAGAATAAGTTCCAAACTACTCAAAATGGCCTCATATAAAGTTGTTGCAAATCCTGTCCCTTCCCTTTCTAGCCTCATTTCTCACCTCTCTCCCATTTTTCACTCTACAGTCTAACTCAACTTAAGTTGCTTAGAATGTGGCATACTCTTTCGTTCCTGTATCAAGCATTTGCTGTTCTCCCTGAAATGCCTGTCTTACCTTGTTAGGAAAATAACTTCTTCTGTGAGTACCTCTGTCATGGCTCCTAGCGGCAAAGTTAATTCTCCTTCCTGTATCTTTTTCTAATATATTGTACATATTACTACTGCCACATTTATCCCATATAATTATCTAATTATACATCTCTTTCTCCCTCAACTGTGAACTATTCAAAGTACAACAACCTTGTATCCCCAGCACCAAGTATTAAGTAAATGTTTGTTCAATGAATAAGTGAAGGGAGGGAATAGTGACAGTCTATTTTTCATATCTTCTGAGTGTCAACTAAGAAAAACATGAGCTTAAATATGAAAAATTGGGGTTGCTATAAGGAGTTTCTTGGTAAACAGGGAAAAAAACTGACTCTCTGAAGGTCTTTAGAGCAGAACTGATTATCATTGGTCAGAGAAAGTTAAAGGGTTCCCCTTTCTCAGATCAGTTACAGAGATGACATTTGCCACTTTGGGACTCGAGGTTCCCTGTATCATCCTTTTCTTCCTGTTCTTGAATCCTACATTTTGATACCTTCCTTTGTTATGGTGTGTACACACCGAATTCTTACACATACCTACTCTTCCCATACTCTGACACCTCTCATTAGAGTTCAGCTCCCAGCTCTGCCTTGAATCACATCACTCTAAGCAAACATTCCCTCATATAAATTAGTATAGCTTTAGGCTGGAAGGCTAGGAAACAATTTCTAAGACACTGAAGACAACTCTTGGTAATATTATCTTGTGGATCCTCATGTACAGACTCTACTTAAGTTATCTTCGGGAAATATTTGAGCTGTAATTTCTCTTAAAAGGGAACTTACAAACACAGATACTGTAAACCTTATAATTTTTCTTAATTTTTGTCAAGACTACCATTGCGTGTTTTAATGAGAACTTGCTGCCAAGTACATAATGAATTTAGATCTTTTTTAGGGAAAGTAGTTTACATTATTCATTTGTATCTCTGTGACTTTAAACATTTGTTTAACCTGTTTCAGGTGTTTTCTGAAATTAGTTTTCTATAGGAGACAGATTTCATTGCTCTGAGCTCTGTGATTTCTATTTCTTTGCTTCCTATTCCTTTTGAGATTTTCATGTTACATTTTACTAATACAAATTTTAGATGTGATATTTGTTTTGTTCATTATTTTACACATATACTTAAAATAATGTTTTTCAAAGTACAACTCAGGGGTTTGACAGGTTCAACAGTCTAGCCATTATATAGCCAAAGGAGCTTCCTTGACTGTATAATATATTTAAACTTAAACTCTGAGAAAAATGTAATAACTTTTTTCAAGAAAATATTTCCTTTTTTATTATTTTTCCTTATTACTCAATTCTCACACTTTTTCCCCAAGAAATGCATAAATAGAATTTAAGAAGCTAGTCTATTTCAGACTCTTTTGCTTATTACTTTACATTAGAATATAGTTGCTTTTTTAAAAAAATACATTTAATAAATCCACCATGACATTTAGTTATACTCATGTAATTATAATAGATAGCTGAAAGACATGTTTGCATTTGATATACTAAAGTTTAGGATCAGTACACTCTAAGAATAAGGGGTGACAATCCTGCTACCCACACTCCTTGGAATTGCTGTTAGGATATGAAGCACTTTGAACCTATCAGAAGAAAGATGCTATATAGGTTTAATTATACCTTTGTGTTTTTAAGAAAGAATGAAATCTATTTTATAAATAGAAAGTCTAAAAAGAGAACTGGGAATGATTCTTCAATCTAGTTAGTCTAATCACTTAACAGTGAATTTATAAATATGTTTTTCATTTTTTCAATCATAAATTATGTAACATAAGAATATGGTTTGCACATAGTCGTTAGATACCTGGAATATTTTTTAAAAGAAAAATCAGCCCCAAAATCACAACATTATTATAATCCAGACTTGAAGTTTTTTGTCTGATATTTAATCTGCAAACATAGTGAGTGACCCATTACAATTAATTGGCATAGGAGTCCACCCTCACTTAGCAGGATCAAACTGCAAGTTAGCAGCAAGTCCTGAAAGGTTTGTAATATCTGTCTTTAAAGGTTTGCAGTAATATTTGAATCCTCTAAAGAAAACTGTGTATATGGGAAAGGAATTTCAGTTTGGTCAGTCCTTAGTTAAGTACAAAGATCAGTAATCAAAAAAAGATACAGTGACTTTTTTTTTTTTTTTTTTTACTGGTCATTAGCAGTGAATCCAAAGGGCTTATTTGGTAAGAATGCAAGCTGCTCTTTTGTGAATTAAACCTTTAACAGGTATTTTGTTGATATGAAGGGGTGGGACATCAACCTTGTACTTTTGATGTTAATTGGAAAATATTGATTTAAATGGGACTAGTCTGTTGTGCTGATAATTGTAGCAGATTTAGATAAGATCACTAGCTCTTTTCCAGATAATCAAGGAAGCAGTTACCATCCAATTGGTATAAAACACTAAATATCATTATATCATCTATCTCTGAAAGAAACTTTCCCCATAGTTTTCATATATATATATGTGTCCCAAGTATGTCTCATCGTAAACATGTATGTAAGATTATGCTTATATGTTTATGAATATAGGCTGTGTTACATATAAATGGCTAGCCTCTAGGAATCAAGCTTTAAAATTAAGGTCAAGCTAAAATTTTTATTTTTCCTGATTACATATATTATTAGTTCTATTACTAGAAAGAAGTAGGTAACTTTGCACTTGTAATTTTATTTTATTTTATTTATTTATTTTTTTTTTCCGGTACGCGGGCCTCTCACTGTTGTGGCCTCTCCCGTTGCGGAGCACAGGCTCCGGACACGCAGGCTCAGCGGCCATAGCTCACGGGCCCAGCCGCTCCGCGGCATGTGGGATCTTCCCGGACCGGGGCACGAACCCGTGTCCCCTGCATTGGCAGGCGGACTCTCAACCACTGCGCCACCAGGGAAGCCCTGCACTTGTAATTTTAAAAGAACATCAGTTATTATAAAAAAAAAATCTAAAACCTCTAATAACATAGAGAGTAAGAATTTGTCTTATTTACAGATTTTTATTCTCTGTATGAACTGGAATGTCTACACCCAGGGCACAAAGATGAAAATATACTCCTTATTTCTTACGCCAACACAGTTGATAGAAGATTGAATGTACATAATCCGTTTCAGACCAGTAAGACACTTTAAATATATAGCTAATCTTTTTTATAGTTGCATTTTACAGGAGAAGAATGCCAATGTACTTCTGTATTTGACATAAATGCCTCTGTACATAGCAGTGGTTTTTATTCATTATGATTTAAATAATAGTTTATCTATTATGTCTAAATTTAAGGTGATTTGAAGTCTACTATCCTAACAATGGCTGCTAGACTTCTTAGAAAACGTATTGTTAGCTTGCTCGCATATCTTCAAAGTCACACAAAACACTAGCATTGTTGGGGGAAAAAACTCAAGCATCTTTTCTATTATGTGGCCACAAACCCCTAGTCTCAAAAGTCTTATTTATTTAAGATTGCCATGAATACATGAATCTAAGGCTAGGTATTTTAGCATGAGGAACACTCCTTTTATGCGACTATTAATGGCCATAGACATTTTCCATATGGCTGTTCAGTGCAGTGTTGAACATCCCAGGATGATATCACCATTACTAAGAGCTGTATTTAGTATTACCTATTCTGTTATTGCTCAGTATGCACAAGGGCAGAGTTTAAATCTTTATTCATTTCATTTTTTAATGTTTCTTTTGTTCTCCTTATCATGTTCTGGCTTTCCCAAGGATATATGCTTTGAACGAAAAGTCACATGTGCATTACTAATTGTGTGCTATTGTATTTACGGTTCCTAGTGGTGGTACTGTGAAGCTCCTAATTCCTTTGCTTCACTTGATGTAAAATAATCTGAGTGTCTTTGATAGCAGTGAAACAGTATTAATTGTTTTGTACATTTCTTGGTCACTCTTCTTAGGTGGTCTTCATAATCTATTAGAACTTTCAGCCAGATTTTTGTAATGTCATGCCTCCAGCAGTGATTAAATTGGTAATTAATGAACAGTCTTTGGCAATGTAAACCACATCCCGTTAATTTTCCCTTTTGAGTTTTTAGAAGTTGTCTTCTGTGTCAGAAATCATTGCGCCACCTTGCTATGGCCCCTTGGCATGAAACCACAACGACTTGATTTTTGCAGCCATTAGTAGATCAGAGCAGTAATTTCACAGTATTTTGGTCAAGGTAATTATAATACCAAGAACTGAGTAGATTTGAAAATTCACGAAAGAAGTCCAGAAATACCAGGTGAGCTTCCTTGTGTTCACTGGAACGTTATGATTAGTTTAATTGGTCTTTGTTTGATTTTAGCCGCAGAAACTATTTGTGTCACAGCAGTGCAGTGACTTTATACTTGAGTGTTTCTGACCTTCTTTGACAGGGGTGGGTGCAAAAATGAACCCTTTGAAATAGTTCCCTTCCCCAAAGGGGGTTAAACTGCATTTAAAAAATTAA
>NC_041225.1:78047653-78077653 GCF_002837175.3 Physeter macrocephalus
ATTCTGAGAACAGAATCCTGTGAAATATTAGCAGTACTAAATAAAGCACTTTAAAAAAATTTAGGCAAGTTAAAATGTATTTAGCCCAGTTAATAAAAGTCCAACTCCTAAGACTGTATGAAACACTGAAGAACTCAAGTAAGCACAAGATAGTATGGAATATGGGTTTGTTGATAGAAATAGGGTGCTTTGTGCTGTTATAAACACAAATTTACAAAGACTAAGGATGCAAACTACATTATTTGAAATAATATATTTCTAAATTTTGTAAAAGCTTATTTCATGAAAATGTGTGTAGGCATGTTTCTTAAATAGAAAGACTTCTCAATCTATAGTTTTCAACTGACTGAATAAAAATATCTAATGCTATGAAAGACACCCTTGGGTGGGTAATGATCTCAGCAGCTACACTGACAGTTTCTCATGTTCTAATTCACCTTCACAAATCCATGGCATCATTTTTTGGCTAAAGTAATGTCAGTCGGTGACATTTGCGGCAAGTATAAAAAGGACCCCCCATGGCAGCCATTTTTATTTGATTCTTAAGATCCAAAGGCTGCTGAAAGAACAATTGAATAAAGTTGAGGATTGGAGAAGCTTGATATTCTTGTTCTCTGTGAAATGAAACTCTAGTCTTTTTCTTCCCCTTCCCCTTAAAAGCAAAAGTCTGCTAGGGGGTTGTAGCTGTGTCAAAGCCGCTGGGATGCCACTGCTGATCACTTTAATTACTACGACTAAGGAGGATAAAATTAAAAGTAGCACCATTGAAGCAGTGGAAGAAAGCTTGCCTAGATGTCGGTGAACTGTGAAATATAAAAATTGCATACCAATACATTTTTATGGAAAGGAAACAAGGAATTACATTACTTATTCGTGAAGAGTTTGTCCTTAAATTGTCAAGTTTTACTAGTGCGTCTATCTATGGCAGATTGTAGACCATTTTAGAACGATAAGAAAAATAGCAACTTGAAGACATGCTGTGAAGGGCTAAATATTTTTTCAGTTTATGTCCAAAGTGGTTAGTTCTGATCCATCTTCTATATTTGAATATTTTAAATTCGTTGTGTTGAAATACAAGCTTTTTGTACCATAACAGGACTTTTGCCTTATTCTGAAGATGTTAACAAAGAGGAAAGTGAAGCTTAAATGTACCACATTCAGCACTTTTCTGAAGACTTATAATTTAAAGTCAGGAACCTAAGTTTTAAATGAATATAAGTAAGGTAATTTCTCTTTCCCTCTCTGTATTCAGTAGCACAAAGGGGAGTTTAACCTGATTTGTATAGCCCAAGTGTAAGTAAAGAACTGTTGTTGTTTTTTTTAATGACAGTAGCAGTAGGGCCTCAGACAAATTTTCTGAACACCAGTAATGTAATAGCTAGGACCAGCACTTTGAAATCAGACAGACAGTGATTTTAATTCTTACTATGCCATTTACAAGATGTATGACCTTGGGCAGTATATTTAAGTGAGATTCCATTTCTATCAAATCAGAGTCATAGTGGTTACCTCAGAGTGGTGAATGGTAAGTGAGACAACATGTGTGAAAACACTGCACAGGCACACAGCTAGTATTTACTCAAAAATACAGCTTCCATCAAACCCTCTAAAGGGTACATCTGTCTTAAAAAAGCTAGAATGTTCCATATAACTCGGTCTAACTCTGTAAATAATACTGTATAGAAGAAGGTAAATGTTATCAGACCCATTCTTAGAAATAGGAAGCCTACTTCAATTTTTTCAAGTTTATTTAGACTAGGCAGGTAAATGAAAGATTCATAGGTTTCCTGTGTGTTGAATTTTTCGAGTGTACTTTTAATGACAGCAGTCTTCTAAGTTACTTACCTTTGCATCCCATTGAAAAGATTCCTTTATTTTTTTCAGCAGATATAGTAAACAGATGACTTATTTACAGCTGTGAGTCGCTATCTTCTTTTGAATGCAGAAGGGTCAAAACAGATAACACGGGCTTCCCTGGTGGCGCACTGGTTGAGAGTCCGCCTGCCGATGCAGGGGACACGGGTTCGTGCCCCGGTCCGGTAAGATCCCACATGCCGCGGAGCAGCTGGGCCCGTGAGCCATGGCCGCTGAGCCTGCGCGTCCGGAGCCTGTGCTCCGCAACGGGAGAGGCCACAACAGTGAGAGGCCCGCGTACCGCAAAAACAAAAAATAAACAAACAAAAAAAACCAGATAACACATTTCTGTACTTGAGTAGGTTTAGGCAAACCATCATTGTCAGAAATATTCACCTATACAAACATACAAAAATAATGAAATAATCACTGCCCTTACTCTCTGGTCATTTTATTCCTTTGACATAAACAATGTTTCTTTTGAGTAAAAGACACATAGATTTTGTTGCTATCTATTCTTTAAATATTACTGTAAAAACTGAGTTTAAAAAAATTTTTAATTTAATTTTATTTATTTTTTTATACAGCAGGTTCTTATTAGTTATCCATTTTATACATATTAGTGTATATATGTCAATCCCAATCTCCCAATTTGTAAAAACTGACTTTTAATGAAGCTTATATATAAAAATTAAAATAGTTTTACATATAAGGAATCTGGATATTAATAATACTATCAATTAAATTGGTTGCATAATCAATTGCTATAATTACAAGCTTTTCCTTGTGACCTTAACAATTAACTTCTATTTTTTCAGTTGGTTCTTTGTCTTAAGGAAACTCAATGGGTGAGAAAACAAACAACACAGATATGCCATCCCACTGGAGCCCTCTAAGGTCCAAGCAAAATTATCTCTGTGGTGTTAGGACATTAGTAGAAAAGTAAATCAGGGCAATCTGATAGGGAACTAGAATTCTGTCAGTCAGGCTCAAGATTTTGTGCTGTGTCCATAAACTTTGTTTACTGTAGGGTTTTATGAGTTGTAACCTGCCCTTGCAGTCTGTTAATGAGGCTAAATCTTGCTACTTGAGAACTGAATTACAGCACACCTCTGGGCTAATGGTTATAAACAGAAAGTCCCATTAGGGCTGCATTCTGATTTGTTCATTTACATTTTTTCTATTGTATAGAGAACAATGATGGGTAAATAGGTACAAACAAACAATTTTACATGGAAATTGATAAAGTGTCCCTAATTAGTATTTAGAGTTGGTTTTATTAATAATTGCCTGCTTTAAATTGCACTCTTGGTAAGCTCTCAGAAACATTTGCAGGTGGGAATATTATTGGGGGAGGAGGGGGAAGCGGTAGCTGGTAAGAAAAAACTAGGTTCCCATTGCATATTCATAAAGGTAGAATCATTTATTTCATTTTTACGCAGTTAAGATGACCCAAGACCACTTCATCTTAGTCTGAATCACCAAATTCCAGCTCTGCGAGAAGTTATTACACGCAGTGAAATTCACTTAAACCTAGTTGCCTGAGGCATATCAAATAATGGTTTTTATTAGTGCTCTTAACTTTTCTTAAGTTTGAAAGATGAAAGTTTAGTAAAAGCTCAATTTTCCTCAGTTGGTCATGTAATTTGATACTTTTGGGGGATCAAATAGTTTGAAGGTTAAAAGCAGGGCCCTGTAGTCAGACAGACCTGGGCTGGACTCCTGGCTCTGACATTAGTTCTAGCTGTGTGACCTTGGAACTCTAAACTTAAATATTCTCATTGGTAAAAATCAGGTTGTAAAAATTAAATGAGATCATGCATATAAAGCACTTAGCACATAAAAGCTCAACAAATATCAGCAACCGTTACCAAAGTCACCATTATCAAGCCTGCATTTCCTTTTATTTTCTAAGTTCAGAAGTATTAATAATGAACTAAGGATTTTTGTATATTATTCTTGCGTCTTTGGTCTCACTCTGCCCAGTACGTACTACTACTCTAACTACAAATAAGCTCGTGTCTCTAAATATTAAGAAAATTTCCCTTGAGGGACTTCTGGTTGTCCAGTGGCTAGGACTCTGCGCTCCCAATGCAGGGGGCCCGGGTTCGATCCCTGGTCAGGGAACTAGATCTCACACGCACGCCGCAACTAAAGATCCCGCATGCTGCAAAGCAGATCCCCCACGCGGCAACGAAGATCCCTCGTGCCTCAACTAAGACCCGGTGCGGCCAAAATAAATAAATATTTTTTTAAAATAAAAGAAAATTTCCCTTGAATGTTAGATCTCTCTTCTTTTGCCCCTACCACCCACCCCAAAAGCCTACCATCTCATGTCTTTCCTCCCTTCCCCCAAGACTTTTTAAAAATAACTTTTATTACAAGAGTAGTAGTACATGTGTATTATAGAAAGTTAGAAAATGAAGACAAAGAAAACAAAAATATCACATTTCCATACCCAGATATCTCTACCATGACAATTTTGTGAATAACCTTCCAAGTCTTACGTATTTATTTTGCCAAAAAGACAAAACGAAGTTATTACTGTATAAACTGTTTTTTCAGTCAAGTTGTATTTTCTCTCATTTAATAACTCTAATTATATTCAGATTTCTCTAATTGATTCAACAGTGTCTTTTACAGCTGGTTT
Source organism: Physeter macrocephalus (assembly GCF_002837175.3). NCBI lineage: Eukaryota > Metazoa > Chordata > Mammalia > Artiodactyla > Physeteridae > Physeter > Physeter macrocephalus. The sequence goes on from NC_041225.1 coordinate 78,052,158, forward strand.
ATCCAAACTAGTATCTAACCTAGGACTACACATTGCATCTGGTCAAGTCCCTTTTGTTGGTGGAGATGGTGATTAGTTGTTTTTTTGTTGTGTTTGTTTTCATAACTCTTATTAAAATGACCAGATTAATTGGCCTGAATATACTACTTTCTAGATTTGTTTGGTTGCTTCCTTGCTGTGTCATTTATCATGTTTCTCTGTCTCCTGTGTTTATGATAAACTGGAGGTTGTATCTGAAGGTTTAATAGATTCACTTTAGACATCTGGGCTAGACTATTATAGGTGGTGTTCGCTTCATGTGCTTCATATCAAGAAAACATATAACAGGGACTTCCCTGGTGGTGCAGTGGTTGAGAATCCACCTGCCAATGCAGGATACACGGGTTTGATCCCTGGTCCAGGAAGATCCCACATGCCACGGAGCAACTAAGCCCGTGCGCCACAACTACTGAGCCTGTGCTCTAGGGCCTGCGAGCCACAACTACTGAGCCCGCGTGCTGCAACTACTGAAGCCCATGCACCTAGAACCCATGCTTTGCAACAAGAGAAGCCACCTCAATGAGAAGCATGTGCACTGCAACGAAGAGTAGCCCCCACTCACCACAACTTGAGAAAGCCTATGTGCAACAATGAAGACCCAACACAGTCAAAAATAATTTAAAAATTAAATTTAATTTAAAAATTTTAAAAAAACATAACATATGGTTGACTCAACATTAGTGATGCTAAGACTGACCATTAGAGTAGTGGATTCTAAGCCCTGATCTAGTTCTGATCTCTCCATTTAAAATTAGGTTTTCCTCTTGCAATTAGGAAATAATCTGTGTGGTGTTACTTAAGCATATGGTCCAATTATTAATGCTGTAAAACAAACAATCCCAAACTTAATGGTGTAAAAATTTTTTTTATTCTCAGATTCTATGGGTCAGGACTTCAGATAGGGTACAGTGTGGATGCTTTGTCTCTGTTCCACATTGTCTGGGGTGTCAGCTGGGGAGACTGGAACAGTTAGAGGTGACCCAAAATGGCTAAAAGTGGAGATTCTGAAGAAGGCTTTATTCACATGTTTGACACATGAGCCAGGAAGACTTAAGGCTGAACTTGGCTGGGAATGTGGACTGCTGCACCTACGTGTAGCTTAGGATTCTCACAGCATGACAGCTGGGTTCCCAGAAAGTACAAAATGCAAGAATTTCAAGAGAACTGGGCAAAAGGGGTGTAAGCCTTTTCTGACCTAGCCTTGAAAATCACCTGCAGCACTTCTACATTCTGTTGATTATGTTCAAGTCACTAAAGCTGGCCCACACTCAAGGGGAGGGGAATTAAGCTTTACCTTTTGATGAGGGAATGGCAAGGTCACATTGCAGAAAGCATGTGGGATGAGAAATACTGTCATGGCCATCTTTGGAAAATACATAATATTATTATTATAGCTGGTATTATTTTTTAAAGTTGAGCTTTCTGTAATTGACTGGGACTATTTAGTTACCCTAAACTTCAGTTCCCACTGGAAAGACAGGATAAGTGTTTGATTTTTTTCCTTTAATTAGTAATTTTCAGGAGTTGTTTTAAAAGCTACCTCAAATGAGTTTATATATCCTTCTAAGAACTTTTTGAATGTCATAATGAATTGATGAGTTTTCATTTATTCAGTGTGTGATTTCGTTGATTCAATTCATTGCAGTCATTGTTTGCTTGTTTGTTTTGATACTGAAATTGCTTCAGTTTGTCCACTGGGAGCTTCAAACTTGTCTCTGGGTCCATTCAATACCTCTGTTAATCTACCCGCATTAATTTTGACAGCTCTCTATTCTAGCCATCTCAAAATTTGTGAAAGAATTGCCTAGCCTTGAACTCCTCCAAGCTAGTGTCTTACCCCTGTCTCTTCTGACTCAGCTTTTTTCTTCTCTCTACATCTAATCAGTTACTAAGAATTGGTACAGGTACCAATTCTAGCTCTGATGTATTTCTTACACCTGTCTCCTTCCATTCCCATTGCCACCATACCAAATCTGAATCTCATTATAGCTTCCTTGTACAGTTTATAAGAGCCTCCCAAGTAGTCTCTTTCCAGTCCCCCTATGCCAGCCTATCGTATACGCTGTTGTCAGATTAATCTTTAATCTTTCTCAGATACAACTCAAGTTGATCATTCCCCTTGACAAAAAAAAAAAGAAAGAAGGAAAAAAAAGACACACACAAAAACAAACCTCTTTCTTCTGAACTCTTCATCTGTTTTTATCACACCCCCTTATTGTGGCTGTTTTATCTTTCCCTCTATAATATAAACTTTGAAAGTATAAATCGTTAAGTTTTCGTATCTAGTACCAAGTACCAAGGTATGTAGTAAGGACCAAAGATACAAAGATAAATCACGTCTAGCTCCTGCCTTCAAGTAGCTCAGTTCTACTGAGAAGGAGACATTTGTACAGAGTTATAACTTGACAGGTTTTATTTTAAAAAGTAATCTCACACACACACACACACACACACACACACACACACACACACACACACACGGTACTATAGTAACATAGAAGAAGGAGAACTTCATTCCACCAGTGGGGAGGAGGGAAGAGTAGTCAGGGGAAGTTTAGTGGATTTAAACTGAATCTTGAAGAATGAGTAGGAGTTAAATAGATGATAGAAGAACATTTCAGGAAGATGAAATGATATATTCAAATCCATGGATGCATGAAACTACATGATACAAACAATTTTGTATAAATAGATGTGAGGTTTTATAGAGATTGAGAGAGGTTAAGGGAAGATAACTGCACAGATATGTTGGGGCCATATTATTTCAGGCTTTGTTTTGTCATAATAATGCTTTATATCATATACTTTCCAGTTTACAAAGCAATTTCACATTGATTATTTGCAATTCATAATAACCCTTTTTTAGGAGGCAAAACCTATTTTAGTTATTTAATTCTCTGTCATTTTTAGTTATTTTAAATATCAAAAACCACACTAGATTTTACTTTCTCTTCTCAATGTTTGTCTGGGGGGAAGGCATAGTAGAAATGAGGACAGAAGTACATCAATTACCCAATTCTGATTTTTAAACTATCAACAACAGTAACTGTGGAACTAATGTATACTATCCCCATTCCTGCTGTAGCCCCCTAAAAATACCACTTCCTATATTTGATCAACATGATGTAGCAGCATTTTCTGCTATCAAAGGTTTCTTTTAGCCAGTGCTCTATGCCTTTACTAGAAAATTGCAAGTTAAATTCTAATCTTAAAAAAATAAGGTATTAATTGAAATTCTGTTTTCAGTATTGTTACTTTTTTCCTATAAGCCTGATTATTTTATTAATAGTAGATCCTGCTCTTTTCTCAGTAATTATATTGCCAAACATTCTTTAAAGGCTAGTTTGAATCTTTAACAGACATAATACAATAATTTGTAAATGTTTTTTAAAAATCTGATTCTTGGATGTCTTTTAAAAATGGTATGACATCCAACTGATATAGAGCATCCTATTTATAATGTGGGCCAAGCACCATGCTGTAAACCAGTTACTATCATGATGATCAGATTGAAAATGAAATTGCATTTCTGTCAATTACTGAGTTGGCAACTGTTCAATATATCTTAGCAGCAAGATGAAGAGCGACGTCGGCAGCTGAGAGAGAGAGCTCGTCAGCTAATAGCAGAAGCTCGATCTGGAGTGAAGATGTCAGAACTTCCCAGCTATAGTGAAATGGCTGCAGAAAAGTTGAAAGAAAGGTCAAAGGCATCTGGAGGTGAGTTAAAGAATCTTGTATCATATTCTACACACAACCCCGAAATCCGCAATGGACGTTTTGGGACTTTTTATTCTTACTTCAAAATGTTGTGCATCAAATACATAAAGTTTCTAGCCTATCAGTATGTTACAAAAAACTTAAAGCATAGTAAATTAGAAGATGACTATTGCCAATTTCCAAATCAACTCAAGAAGTACTTTGATTATGATTAAGTATGATTAGTACTCAAGAAATACTAAGAATATGATTTAGGAGAAAACTCAGACGGGCCTTGGTTTGTGATTCCCCGTGATGCCTCATTAATTGTATTAGGAGTGAGTAAAATGCAATCAAGTCCTCAACATGTAGATCACAAGACTTGTTAGTGGAGAGCTTTGGCATGAGAGATTTTCACTTTGAACCAGATCTTTGGAAAGTAGCTTTAACAGTGTTCCAGCATTATAGCCTGACATGTAAGCATTTTGAATAAGTCCCATATGCATTTCTTCTTAGTCTCTTGGTTCGAAGAGGGTCTTTTTCAATATCTGTACAAATTATTCTAAGCTTTATTTTCGGACAAGGACTGTGCATATAATTAAAGGGAATTTTAGTTTTGCCTCTCAGTGCTCAATTTGGGCATCTTTAACTTGAAACTTCTTACATTTTTATTTGAGTAGTATATTCAAGAGGCCTGTGCGGTTTTTTATTTCAAAAGTATGTGACCTGTTTATCTACCAAAACCTGCCAGGTACTTGTCCTGAGTTAATCTTAAATGCTAAGATCACCCTGGAGAGTAGGCAAGTGAGGACTCGAATAAGACCTTAGCGAACTGAAACAAAGGAAACGATTTCTAGGTCAATGATAAGTTTCTTCAAAGTAAACTGAAACTTACTGCTGTTATTTCTAATTGATTCCTTATATTAAAATCTTACTGTTGTAGAGCAGTCCAACCAATGCCTATAGCATATAACCTTCCATCCCATACATTTGAAAGCTGCTTTCCCAAGTAGCTGTGTATCTGTCCATCTGGTATTCTCAGAATGTTTGTTTCTTAGTTAAATCCTTCATCTTACCTTTTCAACTCCTGTCATTCAGAATTTTTATTACAGTTTCTATACTCACCACTAAAGTTTTATAGTAACAGCAGTAACTACTCACAGCTACATTATATAATGCTATTATAATTTGCTTTCCTTTATGATTAGTAACAAGATGTTTCTTTGATATCATAAAAATTCCAGATATTCTAGGTAAATCTTAAAATCTTTGCCTCCTTGTATCTCAGAAAGATAGAAAAATCCTCATATTCTTGACCCTCCAGATAGACTGCCCTAAAGCTACTAATACTACCTCCGTGTGGTATCATAAACCCATAGAAGAGCAGTAATAATAAGATAGAGAGGCATCCACTGTCTCAATTTTTTTTTCCAACAGTGAGCAGATAACAATGCTAAATGAGTTGTGAACTCTGGGAAGGCTAAGAATTAAAAATTTCTGATTAATGGTGTGGGATGAGTCAGCTATGTAATTGGTCTTATCTCTATAATCCAACCCCAGTTGAGGCTAAGCCAGGACTAGACTAGGTAGAGAGACTTAGTGTTACAACCCTCAAAATGGGTATCTTCCCAACTTGGTAACTAGGGAAAGTGAAGACCTGATTTTGGCATCATTCAGCAGTCAACAGAGTGAATAAAGAGCAAGTGAGGATTGGATCTCTGAAGTTAGCAAAGAAGTACAGACTAGAAAAGGAAAAGCCAGGTGAAATGAAGACGGGACAGGGTTCAACAGATGACTTATGAGAACCTGCTGAAGAGTCTAGACTGTTCCCTAAGGAGACCAAAGTGCCCAGGGTCCATTTCTCTCATAGGACACACCATACCTTGGATGTTGGAAACGGCCACATATCAGATGATAGGCTCTTAATCAGAGCTAAGGTTGAGCTACAAGCAGTGCAGGCCTATTCCTTGACCTCAGTGGTGGATATTGGCCTGTCTTCATAAAGGTGTATGGATCCGACTAGGTCTGCTCTGGCATCAAGGCCTAAGCTGAAGCTATCAAGGCTGGAGGCGGGGAAGAGACCTTTAGGTCAAGGGTGAGGGTAAAATTCCTGCCTAGAATTCAACCATTCATACATACACATTTATCTGTTTAGCAGAGCCAGTCACTGTGCTAGGCCGGGATTCGGCAAACTTCCTGGAAAGGGCCAGAGTAAATTTTTATAGCTTTTGCAGACCGTATGTTCTTTGTCTTAACTACTCGACTCTGCTCTTGTAGTCTGAAAGCAGGCTTGAACAATATGTAAATTAATGGGCATGCCTGTTATTTACCCCAAAATGGTGGTGGGCTGGATTTTGCCCCCATGCTATAGTTTGCTGACCCTTACGTAGCAAATGAGAAATACACTTGATTTCACAAGAGTCTAATTCCTAAATGAAAATAACCCTATGGGGTTGATAAGTCAGGGGAAACAGTTAACAAATTAGTGTCCGTTCTTCCAATGTCTAATGGGAATTATCAGGTCTGAATAAGGAATAGTGTGAAAGGAGGAGAGGGAAATGAGTAGGGACCAGCCTAGAAGACAGACTAGGGTGGGAAAATTTTTGGAAGCAGTGGTCCAAAGTGACAAAGAAGAGGGGGGTAGTCAAGAGCTGAAATAATAAGGTGAAAGCACAACCTAGGGGACGTGTTGAACATGATACTCAAACTCACTGCCTGAACCTACTTGAAAAGCCTGTTTTTTTCCATTCTCAGCAGCCAGCCTCAGTGAGGAAAGGAAAACTTAGTAAGTTTGAGGTGAGGTGTCATAAGCCTCAGGTGTCCGCAGAAAATATATGCAAGATATTTTAGGTCATGTAAAGCCAGGTATTCAAGCATCCCACTTGCATCCTATTTCAACCAGAAGTAGCCTAATTCTTGTGAAATAACAGAATCAGTCCAAGGAGCTACAGCCTAGCTTTTACTTGTCCTCCTCTTGACATAATTTTAGGACCTAGAGGAGAGTCAGGTGATATTGTGGTATACTACATGTGTTTTTTCAATTTCTGCTTCATTGTTTAGTTATAGACCTATAACAGCCTCCTTTTGAAATCCTCATTTTAGGAAACAAACTTGTGGGTTCATTTATTGTATTGATCTTACTTGGAAAGGTACAGTTGTTTGTGGATGAATTGTGGTATTTTCATTTTTAGTTGTATGGTATTGTGGTCAGAGAATATGCCCTGAATTTCTGCTTTGAGAATTAATAAGTTTTTATTTTGGCCAAATAAATGTTACATTTTTATTAATGGCCCATGGGCACTTGCAAGGAAGGTGTTTATCTAATTTGAAGATGATATTATAATATATCATATATTTATTATATATTACATGGGATATTGTATATGATATAGATTTTGTATATTTTATGTGTACTTATATATGTGTGTATATTTTGTGTATATATGTCATATATGTATTTTTTTATTCTGTAGCTTATCACTTTGGTTTGGGTTAGGGGAGGGTCATTGAACTTTTAAACTGACATTTTTGCCTCTCTTTGATTTACATGGAGTAGTGTACTTTGTTTTTTCATTTCAAATGAATAAATGAAAATTTAAAAATTTTATCCATGAGAATGTTTGTGTGCCTGCATTATCCTTATTTCAGTTATGGCAAATAGATTTATCTAAATTTGTTGACCCAAAATAAAATCTTACAGGCCTTCAGTAATTTTTATTTTCAGCTTCTATTAATAATATATTTGTATTGTTTTCTATCATTTGTTTGATTTCTATAGAATAACTTTAAAAGTTATGAATTTTATAGGGGACCTTCAATGAGAATTTTAAAATCATGATGCAAATGAGAAATTTTATTCTAAATATTTTTTTCTTCCTGGGAAGAAACAGTTTCGTGTACACTTAGGTACAATCTCTATGTTCTCTAAACCACCATTTTGTGTGAATATTTTTTTAAATTTATTTATTTTTGGCTGCGTTGGGTCTTCATTGCTGCACGCAGGCTTTTTCTAGTTGCAGGGAGCAGGGGCCACTCTTTGTTGTGGTGCACGGGCTTCTCACTGCGATGGCTTCTCTTGTTGCGAAGCACAGGCTCTAGGCGCACAGGCTTCAGTAGTTGTGGCTCGCAGGCTCAGTAGTTGTGGCGCATGGGCTTAGTTGCTCCGCGGCATGTGATATCTTCCCAGACCAGGGCTTGAACCCGTGTCCCCTGCATTGGCAGCCAGGTTCTTTTTTTTTTTTTTTTTTTTTTTTTTTTCGGATTCTTAACCATTGCACCATCAGGGAAGTCCCTGTGAATATGTTTTTAATGGTGGCCTCAATTTCTTTTTCTAAAAGTGCAGATATTCTTTTTTTACTGTCACCAGATATCCTGATTTTTCATTCAATTTATTTATAAATGATAAGTATTGTAAGACTGGCCTTATTGCTGTGCTATTAATCATACCATTGGGATCCCCATTTTGCTTATAGTGCTGTGCAGTGTCAGTTGGAATGCATTGTCTCATTCCAGTGTATGTATATACAATCTCTTTTTACCTTTTCCTACACACATTATACATGCCATACTTGCAGACCACCTTCCATTGTGTATTGGATCTCTAGTTTACTTTCTGCCACACTTACCTACTGGATTTTCAGTGGTTAGCCATAAAGATATATATAACCTTATATATATCGTATATATAATGTGTAATATTTTAAACACACACACAAAGACAAACATGCACTTTAATTCTGCTAAAATGCATTTAGAGTATTTCGACAGGTGTTAAGAAATGTGTAACATTTTAACTATTGAAAAGAATTCGTGTTCATTGTAAACCTGAAGTCAGTGAATGGAAAGAAAGTGGAAACCTATTCTTAAGAAAACCTGAGCTGTATGGGAGATCAATTTTTACTTTTCCCCTTCCCAAATAGTAATCCTTTTATCTAAGATTAACAATACATATATAAACATTGAGTTAACCCACTCAGCATTACTGGTGAGTGGTAGTATAGAGATTTCATTTAGCCGGGAAATAAAATGAATGGCACCTGTTTAACATCACACAGGAGCCTGGCACTGTGTAAAGGGGTAATGAATATCCCACTGCATAACCCCAGGACCTGAAGTACCAATATCCAACCACAGTTCCAGACTTAGCTTCTTTTCATAGCAGTGCTGTCCTAGTCACTGGCTGGAGAGTCATCTGCCTCACTCTTCCTCTCCTCAGTATCCCTCCCCCAGCCACCCAATATCCAGTTTGTTTTCGAGTCATACCCACTCCCAGTTCTTTTATGATAGGTTAAGCTCTCCATATTACTTACCTGGAGGTTATAACAGTCTCCAGCTTGGATTTCCTGCCTCCACCCTTTGTGTGCTAGAGTCCAACATCTTACTCAGCAATATCGCATGAAGGATGCTGTCACATGGCTCCAGGGATTGCACTCCCACGTGCAATCCCTGGACCACTTTTTCCTTCACATATGAAGGCATATCAGAATGTAAGCAAGAGTGATATTTTAGGAATAATACTGCAGCTACTCTAATTTATAAAAAAAAAAAGCATAAGCTTCAGTGCTTATATTACTAGTAATTATTTTATACATATTTCACAACTGATTACCATGAAACACTGTGGTAAGAAACTGCTTATATAGACTGCTGTCTGTTAAACAGCACATTGCTGATCATGTTTGAACACAAATGTCTCTCTGTTCCTACCAAGTAAAATCTAAACTTCCTATCCTACCCTTCAATGCTCTCTGCAGTTTTACCTTTCAAGTCTTACCTCCCGTTATTTCCCTTTAAGTATGCTTGAGCAAAATAGGACTTTATACCATTCTTTGAACATAACCTACCCTTTCCTGCTCTCATGCCTGTAGTGCCCTTCCCTCAATTGTACTTTTTGAAATCCTGTACATTTCTGAAGACCCAATTTAAAGGTTAGTGCTTCCAAAAAAATAATTCCTGGTGCTACTGGCAAAGAATAATCTTTTCCTCCCTTGAATTTTCTCTATACCTTATTTTTACCCCATAACACTTAACTGTCCTACATGGTATTATAGTCATTTGAATGTATAACTTTAAGGTGGAATAAGCGTCTTATACAACTTGGTATCTCTTCAACATCTAGCAGTGTTTTGTAAATTGCAGATCCGGCATATAGTAGAAGTTTTTTGAATAAATAAATGAATGAATGTTTAATTTTTTTTGTTTTGTTTTGTTTTGCGGTACGCGCGGGCCTCTCACTGTTGTGGCCTCTCCCGTTGCGGAGCACAGGCTCCGGACGCTCAGGCTCAGCGGCCATGGCTCACGGGCCCAGCCGCTCCGCGGCATGTGGGATCTTCCCAGACCGGGGCACGAACCCATGTCCCCTGCATCGGCAGGCGGACTCTCAACCACTGTGCCACCAGGGAAGCCCTGAATGTTTAATTTTTTGTTTTCACTCTATATTAATTCTGGTCAGTAGTAACCAATAAAGGCTGGTTGCAGCAACAAAGTACTGTACTCTAATAACTATTGGTAGTAAACTATCTCTGGTAAGAGGAAGTGTTCTGAATACTTACTTGGCACTCAGGAAATATTTGTTATTTCATTTCCCTTTACTACAAAATTATTTAGAGAAGAATTTTTGAGGATAATGAAGATAAAGGTGCTGACTTTTATGAAATTAGTCAAATAGTTGTACTAAATACAGTTGATAAGACAAGCTCTCTCAACTGATTGTACTTAAATAATATAGCCAAGTATAATACCTTAGCAATTTGAAAGCATTTAGCAGTGCTTTTCCCCTGGGGGCATTTCTCATTCTTTTTCTCTGTGTTGTATTCTTCTATATGGCTTACATAGTACATAGGAAGTCTTCAATAAATGTAAACTATTATTAATATTAATGCTCATAGTAAATATTTACTTGGGAAGCCCAAAATCAAACACAAAACTCTACAGGGAAAAGGACAAATATTGAAGGTTTAAGCCAAAGCTATAGAATTTAGTATTTCTCAATTGTAATAACCTTTGGAACACCTCATTATTAATAAAAGTTGCCCTATGAAAAATAAACTGTAGAATAGTAGGGATATTCTTCAACTCCCAGGGCTAGACAGATATTTCTCCAAAAGGTACATTGCCTGTCAATAGCAGAATTTAAAGCTTAACTTCTAATATACAAGTCAAATTATTGCTATAACTTTTTAAATGTATAATATTCAAAATTACTTAACCAATTTTATCACTAGGGTTTAAAAAGGAAAAATATGTAATAGAAATCTTTTTTAAAATGATACCATTAATTAATTATGACCTAAGACGTTTTACTAAGTGTATAAAAAAATAGTGTGACTACCTTATTCCCATGTATTTAATTTTGAATAACAAGTGTTTCTACCAGCTTTATGTCTTCCAAGATGTACTGTCTTAATTGTTTCTGAACTTTCTTTTGCATAAAGGTACTGTCTATTCTCGTCTCAATCTTGTCTCTTAATTCATCCATAATGCTTTTGATAATATTTCATTAATAGCACAAAAGCATTCAAGTCTTCATGCAAAAGATTTAAATATAGCTACAAGTTTATAAAGAATGAGTTGTTTCTTTATACATTTATATCTAATAAATGATAAAAATGTGAAATTTAGAAACGTTATTTGATGACTTTGTTACCAAACCAACTTTATTTTTTTTTAATATTTTTATTTATTTGTTTGTTTGTTTGTTTTTGGCTGTGTTGGGTCTTCATTGCTGTGCGCAGGCTTTCTCCAGTTGTAGCAAGAGGGGGCTACTCTTTGTTGCGGTGCGCGGGCTTCTCATTGTGGTGGCTTCTCGTTGCTGAGCATGGGCTCTAGGCACACAGGCTTCAGTAGTTGTGGCACGCTGGCTCAGTAGTTGTGGCTTGTGGGCTCTAGAACGCAGGCTCAGTAGTTGTGGTGCACGGGCTTAGTTGCTCCACGGCATGTGGGATCTTCCCGGACCAGAGCTTGAACCCGTGTCCTCTGCATTGGCAGGCGGGTTCTTAACCACTGTGCCACCAGGAAAGTCCCCCAACTTTATTTTTGTGTACTGTTATTAGAGATTACCAGTAGATTGCATTTTAAAACATGGGGATTCAAGGAGCTCAGTGATTCAGAGACAGCATGTGACAAATTGTCAAAATTTTTGCATCTGCTTTGATGTGACAATTCATCTTTGACATATGAATGTAAAATATAAATGTTAATCCAATAGTGAAAAAGTAAGTTAAAACTGATTTCTTAACTTCCTCATCTGTGTCAGACCTGAATTTGAACTGTCATTACAATACTAGTTTTTTTCCTTAGTGTTTCTAACAAATGATATAAAATAGAAATAATATACTAACATTATTGCTACATTTTCCTACAGATGAAAATGATAAAGTTGAGATAGATACTAAGGAGGAGATTTCCGAAGGCTTTGTTGTAGGAGGTGGAGATGAACTTACTAACTTAGAAAATGACCTTGATACTCCCGGTAATTTCAAATTATAAATATTTTGTGTCCTGCTGCATGGCAAACTCTTATATTTTTATTATAACTGTTTATTAACTATTAAAACTGTTATATTTTTATTATTATCTCATTAATAATGATAATAAGTTCTTTTAGTAGTTTTATTACATCTTACACTCTCACAAATCATTTAGCTAAATCCACTTTCCATCAATTTTGTTATTATTTTGTTTTAGGCTTAATGTTAAAATTAGCAATAAAATTGAAATAGCAAATTTTAGTTTTTCTCTTATTACTGAGATTCACTTTTATATTTTATGTTATATGGGACAATTTGTAGACATTTATGATTGGTTCCCTTCTCAGCCTACATATTTTGTTGTGATGTTGTAAGGTATAGATGTAGTACCTATGGAATGCTTCAAATGTAAATCTAAACCATGGATCAGATTTTCTGATTTGGTTTGGAATTGATAGTCTTAGTGGTAATATTATTTTATAAATTTTGTGCTTACCTTAAATATTTAAATATTACTACTAATAAATTATTTTATATATACTTAATAACTGATCACAATAAAACTCTTTGGAAACTGCTTATATAGATTACTGTTAAATTCATCTCATATTGTATATCAATAAATATTATACCGATAATCACATTTGCAATTGAACTTCTGAGTTATTGTATAAAATATAAAGATACTTGCTGATGGTGAAGTAGATGAGTGTTCCATATGCACTACCTTTATAAGTCAGCAGCAGGTAGCTTTGTATATGTGAGAGGTTCCATAAATACTTATTGAATTGAATTCTTAGAGCAATAAAAAGTCTTTGGCAATCTCTTTAAACTTAAAGGTAAGAAAGTGAAATCCGTAATATTTATCTTTTCCTGTAAAAAGCTACAGGGAGGGAGAGCAGGTATTCTTCCCAGCCCTGGCATGTCCCTACAATGCTAACTTGCTTTGTTTCTTCTCTATTTGAAATCATGCTGTTACTTCTCCAAGAAACAATCAAACATGGTCTTCCTAACTATAGAGAGCACCCAAAAAAAATCTGTGTCTTTTGTCAGTAGCTCCTTCATGGTCTAGTATTAAATAATACTTTTACTAGATACAGGTCAGTATATTTATAATTGTACAAGTCCAGGAGAATGCTGATATTTAAGGAAACTTAAAAGAAAATTAACCCCAAATTAAGACTGCGTTTTACTTATTTCTATTTAAAATACTTTAGCACTTGGGTAAGTTTGATTTTTCTTTTTGAAAAAAATTTTTGTTGTTGCTTACCCACCCTCTCACCACAACCACCATCAAAGTCTTTAGTAGAAACCAGTATCATCTCTTTACCACGGAGGGCATTCAGAAGTACAGAATTAAAGCCTTAACATTCGATTCATGGAAGTATAAAATCAGGGACAATAAGTGGTTCATATTTCCTGATTTAACAGTAGATTATGAAGACTCTAGAAATTAGCCCATTCTTGGGTAAGATAAGGAGAATTTTCTAGTTTTAGTTATAGCAACTTTATGGGATATTTTAATGTATTTAAAGGTTGGTTAATATTAGGCCTAACAGGCTTGATTCTTGTCCTTCTTAAAAACACTCTTCCTACTTTTTGTATACCTAAAAAGAAAACACATCTCAGTCTTCCTGTTTTTGGAGTTAACTAATATATTGTTTACAGCTCTCCAGCATGCCAATAAGTGTTGGCGAGTGCATAGGACAGACTTTCCAATTCAGAGTATGGTTTATTTCATGGCAGTAAGAAATAGGAATGCAAACTGGAATCTGGAAGCATGTAGCATACATTATGATTTTTTATCCTGGCTTTATTTTCCCCAAAATTCTTTTTTTAATATGTATATAAAAGTCATAATTTTTTAATAATAAGTTTAATCTTTATCTTGATTTGACCATAGTTCATCAGATATTGTTTAAAAGAGAAGCCTGGCAATATAAACTGACCAATTTGCATGAAAGTAATGATAATAGCATTTATTAAGAGTCTTACAATTAGAAAACTTATTAATCGTTATGAAAAATATCATTCATCAAATGGTTGGCATGTCTTTTATAATCATTTTATTAAAGAGTTGCTTTGAGTGAATTTGTTTAAATAGAATTATTTGTTTCCGTTTGCTTCTGAACTATTTTATTAAATAAAAATTAATTTACTTGCTAAAAATAATTTGAAATTGTTTATTTTTAAAGTTATAGCCATTTTTTATTTATTTTAAATTTCTATTCATATTTCATACATTCCAAAATGTGATAATCTTTATTGTACTTCTACCCTCTAATTAGAAGGTATTTGTAAACATATACCCTGTTTCAACGCTGGGTATATATGTATACGCATAAACATTGGAACATTGGATTCTAACAGTGTGTACATGACTGTCTAAGATCATGTTAAGAACTTAATATGGCATTATATGTCTAAATTTAATATACTAGAAGAATTGAAACAATAAAATAATATAATTTATAATCAAATGTGTTACCTCTTTTAAATACCTACTTTGTAATACTTTGTTTTATTATGTACAACCTATACAGTTGCTAATATAAATATGTACATCAAATATGGGCTTAGGTTTTCAGGTAAGCATAGCTGCTCTTAACTGTAGAATAACTAAATAGTCTTTAGGCATGTTGACTGACTATATTCTTTAAGGGGACTGATTTTGGGGAAAAGTACATATATATGCATGTATATCATACACACACACACACACACACACACACACACACACACACACACCTCAGAATATATGCTAAAAGACTAGATTTTATTTATTCCCACCACAAAAAAGAAATGATAATTTTGTGACATGATAGAAGTGTTAACTAATGCTGTGGTGGTAATCATATTGCAATATATAAATGTATCAAATCAACACATTCTACATCTTCAACTTACACAACGTTACATATCAATTATGTCTCAATTTTTAAAAAGGGAATATAGTCAATATCCCTAAAGACTACTTAGTTATACTATAGTTATATGGTATGTAGTGTAGTTTATGTATACATACATACATATATATATAAAGAGTTCTGCTCTTTTTTTTAATATAGTAATATTTTTATGAAGTCCTTTAAATTGATAGCCTACACATCTAAATGCATCTCATACAGTTATTCATAGTATTTGCATATTTAACAGAACAAAACACTAAGTTGGTGGACTTGAAGCTGAAGAAACTCCTAGACAGTCAGCCACAGGTGGCAAATTCACCTTCCAGCGCTGCTCACAAAGCTATAACTGAAAGTTCAGAGCAAGACATTAAGGTAAATCTTACTTGTTTAAAATATTTGACTTAGTATCTGTGTATTCTAATTTCCACTGGCGCTTCATAATCCTAAAGTCAGTTTCTTACCAAATTCTTCACATTAAGATTAAGATATACAGATTTTTATTAAATAGCCAATAAATTAAATACCAGTATGGTAATCAGTATTCAGGTACTGTTTTTCAGAGAAACTACTACTTTAAGTTGATATGTCAGTAAAAGTAAAAACTATTCTTGACTTCTGTATGCATTTGTATTTTGCTAACGAGAATATTGCTAAGAGAATTCTAGCATATTCTATCATCTTCAGCCTTTGACCTGTTAAGATGAATTAATTCCTGAAGATGGTATGTGATTGAATATAAATTTTTAAGATACTTGCATGTGCTTTGTGCCAATATAAATCTTACCTTGTGTAAGATTTTAGCCAAAATGCAACATTATAAGATGATGATGATAATGATGATGATTTGTAGTGTTTATATTATCCCCACTCAAGCCATCCCCCCTTTTCCTTGCACTGTATCGTTAATATTTCTCTAGCTTTAGGGCATTTCTAGTCTTGTATAACTTTTTCACCCACCTGCGGGCTATGGGGACTGCCCTGGTGACTGAAAGGATTTCCTTCCCCTGACACAGAGATGCTTTGAAGTCCCAAAACAATGACTTTCATTGCTTTTCCCTTATACTGTCGGTTTCTATAAATTGGTGATGAAAGTGTGTGGCAGCACCAGAGGACTTTTGGTCACTATCTTTGAACAAAAGGAAGCCTGGATCAGGTCTGATTTTTTGCGTTCAATTTAGCTTTCTGCACTGGATTTAATGCAGAATGAAGCTGGACTAAGAATAATACAATGGATTGAAAAGGCTAACTGAATTAGTGGGTTTAGAGGAATACATTTGTAAAGTGGCAGAAGTCCCTAGTCATAAAAAGGTTTCTTAAGATGGGATTTGCTGGCTAATCGCACTGATATTTTAGCATGTTGCCAGGCCTCAAAAAATTTAGCCGTGTTTGTTTATTTTGGTAAAGACTTGAGTTTTAGACTATTGGGCAGTTATTATGATAACAGTAGAATCCACACTTTTCTTAAACAAACAAACAAACAAATAAATAAAAGCCATAATTGTTTCTATCCTAGCTACATAGCTAGCATATTATAAGCATGATACTAATAATAAATATATAACGTAAAAAAATAAAACAGGTATTTTCATTCTTAAGGTTTAATTATCTAAATAGATGCAGTTGTTTTTGCTTTCCAAAAAGCTCTTAAATGTAGTTATTTTCAAACTTATTCCAACAAAATGTGTGCTTTAAACAGCTTGTCTTTGTATGGATCTTTTTAGTTAAGATTTTTTAAATGGTGCTTATAAAGAACATATAGAGTCCATCTGTTCTCTTGTAGCTTTCAGCATTGATTTGGGGTTTTATTTTTTTAATAAAATGCAGTTTACACGTTTATAAATGAGGCATTCTGTGTTTGTGGAAAAGGATAAACTGTTACCTTCCCTTGAGAATTCTGTATCCCAGGCCTCCTTGAGGCTAGAGAATAGGCCATTGGAGGACTCCCTCATTACTGATTGTCTCAATGCAGAGGAAGGGCAAAGTCTTGGTAGCTTTTGATAACCAGTTTCAGCATTCAGCAGGCTTAGCTATTAGTCATGCATCTTAGCCTTTCCCTATTTACTTTCAAAACACTTAATAAAAATAATAAAGATTAGGTATAAAATGAAATATTTGTTTGGTACACAGCACCACGGTATCTGCGGCTTCCACACACTGCAGTGGTTCAGTCTTCTGGGATATTTCTTGTTGATAGAACCATTTGAATTTGTTACCAGTATTAACATAGGAAGCTCTGGAAAAGATAATTGTAGTTTCCTTAGCTGTAAAGGGCTTACTTACAAATCTGGCTTTGGAAAGTTATAGCTGATGAAATGCAGTTCAGTGGGGTAGTGTTATAATCCTACCTTTTAGCCTTCATCCAGCATTAGTGGTTTATCTCATGGGCATAAAATTAGAAACTAGTTCTTCTTGTCATACAAGTCTGTGGGACTGTACAAACAGATGGGGCAGAATAGTGGAGCTAGGGTGGTGGGGTGGTGGTAGAAAGAGGCAATGTGGCTTTTAAATGATACATATCAGAAGAAGACATGGGGGTTCACAGTATCTAATGAATCACAGTTATCAAGAATGAGCCTCCATTTAAACCATATCTCCCAAAGGTTTCAGTTACAGGCAACAGACCTTGCCGTTGAGCTATTTAGAACATCTCTTTATAGTCCTTTTTTCTTTCAAAACGTTTCTAAGTTGGCATTATCTTAAATCAGTAAAACTTGTTTTACTAATGTGTAATTTCACGTTTATAAGATCAGGACTCTCTTACCACATTTGTTTCACTTTTAGAATGGCACAGAAGATCTCCGGACTGAGCGATTACAAAAAGCAACAGAACGATTTAGAAATCCTGTTGTGTTTAGCAAGGATTCTACAGTAAGAAAAACTCAACTTCAGTCTTTCAGTCAATATGTTGAGAATAGACCAGGTAGGAACACTTTTTTAAGTGTTTTCCCATCTTATGATTTAACTATATATATATATATATATATATATATATATATATATGGAAGCTGATAATGTAAATCCACATTTCAATACACAAATATCAAGCTTTATAATAATTTTACATGTCTTTCCCTTTTTTTTTAAGAGATGAAAAGGCAGAGATCAATACAGGAAGATACAAAGAAAGGAAATGAGGAGAAGGCAGCAATAACTGAAACTCAGAGGAAGCCATCAGAAGATGAAGTGCTTAATGTATATTAATTTTTTGTGTGGTTTCATGATTGCTGATAATTCCAAACTGTATGTGGAAATAGTGCCTTTATTTGTTAAAATGAGATGTTAGGTTTTTTAAGATGTCAATCTCCAGTGCATTCAAAGCAGAGTGAGAGGGGTGCACTGTTGAATTAGTCTGCAGTGTGGTGATAATTGTCAGATAAAAAAAATGAATTTTTCAGAGTTCCACAGCCCCAGCTTCCTTGAGACATTTCCATCAGGGCACTTCCCATAAAGAGATTCCAGTATTGATCTACTGGGAGGATTTTAATTATTACAATAGCAGATACCGCAGAGCTGCAGTTAGAGGGAAAAGTCACATGAGACCTGCTAGAATTTCTCAGCCAACCCATTTTGTTGGCTTGGGTTAATGGGTGTTCAACCTTTCCATTATCCAGATCAGCCGTGAATTACTAGCTGAATGATGTTTGCATTAATATAATATATATGGTAATTTCTTCACTTAATTAACGGGGAGGTTCAGCTCAGTAGGGGTATGGGCTGATCATGTGTAAAATTGATTTGTGAGGGAAATATTTGATAGACCGCAGGGAGAAAGCTGCTTTTGATGGACAGCTGCGGGACAGAAGCAGGAAGAACAAGTTTTAACTTGAATTTTTGTCTGGAAGCATTGCTCTCTTTAATGGTGCTACTTTTTTATTATCTCCAGTTTGTGTAAATATTTTCTTTGTTTTTACTGTTAAAATTGTCTATTATGGATTTTAAAATCCTTGCAAATGTAGTCAGAGTTACAAACTACATTTTAGAGCTGTAAAAACTTCTCATTTTTAAGTTCTCGTTTTAAAGTTGTTTTACTAAAACCTGGTATGTCTTAATACATAGAAGAAGAGCTAACTGGTATATCCTGATGAAATATTTAGTATAATTATAAGATACAGAATATTTGAGTACACTATATACTCACACTAAAGAAATCTGACTATAAACTTTGTTACTATATTTAACTGAACCAGTCAGTACAAGCAATGAAGTTTATGTGTTGCTTATCACTTCTGTTTTCTTATATCTTTGTTACTTTTACTATGTTTGTTTTGTACCTCTGGATGGAAATGAGAATAGTCCTTTTTGAAAATGCTCTGCTGTCTGACAGATAGATACATAAAGCATTCACCAGATTCCAGATTTTAAACCTACCATTAGCATTTATTCTGTTATAGTTTTTCTGTATTATTTCATAGTGAGATGGGAGAATATCCACTTTGCATGAATCTTTTAAAATTACAGTAACTTATTTGATCAGTCTATCCTGAGACATTATCAGTTTCATGATTTTTAAAAATATTTCAGCTTTAAGTTTGTCAGCTACCATAATCAGTTTAACAATAAGCTGGTTTAAATTGAGTTCATGTGTGAGTACAGTTTACTGGTTCCAAAGATAAATAAGTTATACAAATGGTTAGACAGGTTTGTTGATTATGAGAATTCCAAAATATCCTCGTAAATAACATAATTCTTGATTTTGTTTCTTGTTTAAGGAGTAACGAAAGATAATTCCTCATGGCTTCTTAGAGATTAATATGCTTCTAGGTAGGGAAGGGATTTGACACAAGAACGTTGTTCACATTTATTTCTCTGAATAAATATTGTAAGTGCTGATATTAGTAGTAGTAGTGGTGAGAGTAATCACTTAAGCAGTTCTTCAGTATTTCTCAGCTACTTAGGAAACTAACCCCTAGAAATGCCACAAGACAAACAAGCATTCCAAAGGAAGCTATAATTAATCAGTTTGGTACTATACCATGAATAACCCTGCCCCCTAACGATTTCAATTTGTAATAGGAAAATTAAAAGTAAGCCTATATTGGTATTTTATAATAGAACAGATAGTTCAAATAAAACTTCTAAGGATAATTTTTTTTAACATGCTTGGTTGTAAAAAGTAAAATTTCAGGTTGAAATCCAAATTTGGTTAAATGGAAGATTAACCAAATCAGTGTACTGGTGGCATTAGATCCAGTGTAGCAAGGTTTGAAACCACCTGTCAAGTTAGAATTCGCAGCTACAATAATTAGTAATACATCAACAGAATGACATGTTAAAGTACAGAAGCCAGCTGGAGGGGAAACTGGAGATATTAGAAACTTCTCTTTTATCATTTTTTAAAAATACTTTAAATAGTATAGTTACTATGAAAAGAAGAAATGTATCATTTTAATTTTATATTTTTGTAAGAACAAATCTGATTATTTTCAGGATAGAGTCTTTAGGAAGCAATTCCTTAGTTAAATTCCATTTTTATATACTACACTTTTGAATTAAAGATGTCACTTGGTGTTTGTTTTGACAGTCACCAAGGGAAAATTATCTTCTATCCTTGTCCATGCTTAAATCACTCTGACTCAACTCTAAGGAGAATTTTTTCTTACTTAGTGTTAACTTTTTAAATCTGGCAAATCTGGGTGTTAAATTATAAATATAATACTAAACAGCCAAGATTTTCTCTATTTACAAAAGTTTTGCAATATATGTAATACATAAGAAAATTTTTTGAATCACAGGGCGTTGCTTTTAGGTACTAAGAGTGATACTAAGGGCGTATTTGTTTCTCTAGGTAAGTGCTTTACTAAGTGTTTGTAGAAAGGAAAAATGCAACTTACAAGTGATTATTTTTCTTTCCTGTTTGTTCTCGTTAACAGAAAGGGTTCAAAGACACCAGTCAGTATGTTGTAGGAGAATTGGCAGCACTAGAGAATGAGCAAAAGCAAATTGACACCCGTGCCGCGCTGGTGGAGAAGCGCCTTCGCTATCTCATGGACACAGGTACGGTGCCCAATTACACTGTAAACAGTTTTGGCAAATTGAGCGTTCACAAACTCTTATAGAGTTTTGGAAGTGTGAATCTTTGAAGCCTGAATGTTCAGCAGAACTGCCTTGAAAATAAAAAGGCTGCGATTTGCAGCCACCTCTCTGGGCCCTGGTGATAAGAGTGCCTTCATGGGAAGTGATAACTCGCCCTGATACCGTGTGAGCCAGCACTATTGAACAGTGTGCTCATCCATGCAGAGTTGGAATACACATCTGTGCCTCATTGATATGCCACTGCTTAAAAAAAAAGTAAGATCTTCACTGTTCTACTGATTCATTGGGAAAAAAAAAGATTTGGCCAGCTAAAGCCATGTACTGCATGAAACAGAGCACTATGCATAGGGGACATCTCCACGGACTAGATCACTGAAATTTGAGAATACTATCTGGTTACTGATGCTCCACAATTTTTTTTTCAGGAGAACTGGTATTTAAAAGTCTGTAATACTTTGTGTCACAGTTGCATTTGAAAGGATTAAGGTATATAGGAAGGTTTGTAAAAATGGTTTAGAGCAAGTTAGCTCCTAACCAGAGGGTAGATTGGCATTTAATGCTGATTGCCAATAGTGATTGAATAGATCTAAGTGTACAGTAAGCTATTGGAAAAAAAAATACTG
Organism: Physeter macrocephalus; assembly: GCF_002837175.3. Taxonomy (NCBI): domain Eukaryota; kingdom Metazoa; phylum Chordata; class Mammalia; order Artiodactyla; family Physeteridae; genus Physeter; species Physeter macrocephalus. Next base: position 78,073,926 of record NC_041225.1, read on the forward strand.
TATGTGTTTTAAAGAAATATATATTTCTTTAAAATATGTGTCTATACATATATATTTCTTTAAAATCCTGCTCCTACAAAAGGGGTAAAAATGGGAAATAAATTCAAATCATCCATACCAAATTAAAAGTACACTATATTAAGTAAAAAAAATGTCAAAATGTAAGTGTAAAATCTATTCCTTTAATCTAATTAATTGCTTTAATTTTATGGCAGTGTTAAAAGTAGATTAGTAAATTAGTAGTAGATTAGGACTGGAAAGCTTTCTTGAACTTTTTCTTCTCTATTTGCCAAAGATGTATTTATAATTAAAGAACTCCTCCAGAAATAAGCATTTATATGGGACATTTGAAAATTGCCTACATTAGTGAAATCAGAACATACTAGAATGTGAAGAGACCTTTGGCTTTATCTGGCCGGATTGGTTTCAAGCTGTGTTCTGTGGAGACTTTAGGGCTTCTTCAGAGACACCTCGGGGCTGGTAGGACAATAAGGGAGCAAGCAGATAGACGTCTGGGTTTCTTACCTTACTTCAAACAGAGTAGCTCTGGGTTTATTTATCTGAAATAGTGGGCTTCTTGGATGAGTTCATTTAAAGAAAAGGTTCTACTGGTTAAAATTTAAAACAAAACAAAAAAAGGTTTGTTTTATTTTTTGAAAACTATTACCTAACCTTCTTATTATTCAGAGGAGACAGAGGCACAGGAAAAGCTCAGTGCCACACACATCAGTAAGTGGCTGACCTTCAACTAGCATGCAAGTCACCAGAACCCCATTATACCATACCCTTCCTGCTATGCCAAATTACCTAGAACATGTTTATCATTGCCCTAACAAGTTACATGTATGCTCATTCATATACATAGACTTTTGTGTGGATTCAACAGATATGCCATAAACCAACATATGGCTTCACATTTGCATTTTTCCTTTGGTCTGTGAAGGTTTTTGAAAATATTATGTTAACTATATTAAAAATGTAAATACTAGGTAGTGTAATTTCTGTAACACATTTTAAAATTATTTCCTTTATATATTTTAAGGAGACTTTTTTTTTTTTTTTAATTCTTTCAAGTTGAGCACCTTTCCTCTCTTCTGTGTTGGATAAATTAGGTGTTACTATAAAAGAGCCTTGTGTCACTGGAGAAAATGCTAGAAATTCTGTTTCCTTTCCTTCTTTCACACTTGGAGCCTGATTTATTGAGGGTTCTAACCAAAATAGACTCAAGTTCTCGTCCCCATACTACATATTACCAGTGAAGCTTTGTAGTGGCCCCAACTAGAGATCATTTATCATCTAAAAGACAGTCATGGACTACAGGTTGATTCTAGAATCTCTTCAGGGCTTTATATTCCATACTACACAGGACAGAATCTAGTCTAGACTGGATCTGCTAGACTTGGTTCCCCAACTTGATAAATGCCAAGAATCCCCCCTGGATTGTATTGAACCTCCTCCAGCTCAAATAATGGTCTCCCAAGATTTGCCTAAAGCCTGGGTAACAACTGAAGTAAAAGATAAGGTGTTAGAAAGGAAAAGCATATATTTATTCATCCTTTTCCTTTTTGGGGTTCCCATACTTCCAACTTTTCATTTATTAAAGAAGCTAGTACCTCTTCTCTGGTGTCTTAGAGTTTTTGTGTACTTTCTGAATCTCAGCCTTAGAATTAAGCAGAGCAGATAGTATACATATTCTTTTTTTTTTTTTTCTTTCGGTGCGCGGGCCTCTCACTGTTGTGGCCTCTCCCGTTGCGGAGGCGCAGGCTCAGCGGCCATGGCTCACGGGCCCAGCCGCACAGCGGCATGTGGGATCTCCCCGGACCGGGGCGCGAACCCGCGTCCCCTGCATCGGCAGGCGGATTCTCAACAACTGCGCCACCAGGGAAGCCCAGTATACATATTCTTTACATGATAAAACTGAGCCTCAGATTGGGAAAATGGCTCATATAAGATGGCCTAATTACTAACGGCTGAGTTAGGGCTTGAACCCAAGTTTTTAGGTTTTCTAGCTCTTGAGATATTTCTCTTTTCCCACTACATCTTTTTCATAGCAAAAGCATACTTTATTGGCTATTTCAATTTTTATATACTTGTAGGTACTGACTATATACAATTTTTAATTGTATTGATTTGAAATTCATGTATAAAATTAACCATTTTAAAATGTACAATTCAGTAGCATTTACTACATTCACAGTATTGTACAATCACCACCACCATTTCCAGAGTTTTTCATCACCCTAAACAGAAACTCTGTACTCATTAATTCCTCATTTTCTCCTCTCATGGTCCCCTAGGACTCACTAATCTACTTTCTGTCTCTCTGAAATTGTTTTATTCTAGATATTTCATATAAGTGAAATCAAACAATAGTTATCCTTTTGTATCTGGCTTCTTTCACTTATTATAATATTCTCAAGGTTCAACTATATTGTAATGTACCACTACTTTATTCTTTGTTGTGGTTAAGTAATATTTCATTGTATGTATATGCCACATTTTGTGGAGTTATTCATCCATTGTTGGACACTTGGGTTGTTTCCACCTTCTGGCTACTATGAACATGGTCTAAAAGCATCTCTTTGAATCCCTGTTTTCAGCTTTGGCGGTTATATACCTAGAATTGGAATTACTGGGTCATATGGTAATTCTCTATTTTGTATTAAGGAATTCTACTCAATTTTAAATGGGTGTGAAGTTTATTTAGAAGTTGATTTGTGGAATTCAAGAATACATTTTCCAAAAGAAGCACTGTTATAAGCATCCACAGGCCAGACAAACCCACAAAAATCTATTAATTTAAAATGTAACTAAAATAATACTAATAGTTACATTAGACCTGAGTCCTAGGTTCCCAGGGTTTGAGCAGCTCTGGATTTTAAGCACCAATCCCTTAACACTGAAGCTCTTGCATCTTGAGAGACGATAGTAGGGACTGGATGGTGGCCTAGATTTCTGGGCATTTCTCCTGGCATGTTGGGAGAAGACTCTAGCAAGAAAGTAGCAAAGGATTGTAAGAGAGAGCCTCAGTGGGTCCTGCAGCAAGTGGGTCCCTGGGGAGTTACCAGGGATGAGAATGGCAATGACAGGGGAAGGGCTGGAAAGATCCCAGCATTCATTTAGGGGAGAGGTATCTGTGTCAGAGTCAGCTCAGCTGCGGAGATTTATATGACTGGTCCCTTCTGAAATTGAGTAATCCTAAATCAGTGATAGTTTGAATATTAAGTAACAATACTGTGTGTGAGAGAGAGAGAGGGCACACGAGTATCTTCTGCCATCCTGTCTTAGGATCTATAATATCCTCATGCAAATACTAGAGAACTTTTTTCCATCAGTTCTGAATGTTTTGTGGGTTTTGTTTTTGTTTTTCTTTTGTAATTGTTGCAGAGGAGGAATTTTTAAATTTCTAGCACCTAAAGTTTATAACAATTACTTCTTTGGGGACACTAAAGCTTATTAGGTAGAAACATGCATGTGTTCCAGGCTGACGTTTTGTATGTAAGTATAGGGCTAATGAATCTGTACCAGCAATGTTGTTACCCTTGCAAAAATGGAGTTTATAATGGAAATGTTGATGGGCCCTTTTACTGAAGTGCTGCAAATAGTGTTACTATAATGAATGGTGTTTCTTTTCCATTCCTAATCTGTTTTCATTTGATGGTTATCAAACTTTCTTACTGTAGAACTGTAGTGTTTTAAACTAATGATTTGTGTGGTTTTTGTGACAA